>NW_020955268.1:1470459-1519940 GCF_003031625.1 Empidonax traillii
GGGAAAGGAAAAGAAAAAATTCCTTTCTAAAATCAGAACTATGACAGGCTCCTAGTAAAACGGGATCATGTAGTAGTGTTCATATTCATAAGCAGAGAGACAGCAATCTCTGGGTTGTTTTATTCTACCCAGAAATGTAATGCATGAGGAATTGCTCTGCAAATTCAAATCACTTCACTCATGTGAGTCACAGTGTTGTCATATGAGTACTGATAAATCTAGTTATAATGTTGTTAAAAACTGTCTCTGTCTTTCTCCTTTTTGCCTACCTGGATTGCCAAAGTGAGAGTAGAGAATGTGTTAATCCCACTTGGCCATTTCAATCTTTTTCCATATAATGAAAAGGAGGTTTACATTTAAATTATGTGGGCAACTGAACATGAAGTGTAGCCATGCATTTGCAGAATCACAGAATCATCAGTATTGGAAGAGACTTTCAAGATCGTCTAGTCCATCCATCAAACCGGTACCACCATAACCATCCCCAAAAAATATCCCCAGGTGCCACATCCAAATGCATCTTGAACACTTCCAGACATGGTGACTCCACTGCTTCCCTGGGCAACTTATTCCAATGTTTGACCACTCTATCAGTGAATTTTTTTTTTCTAATATCCAATCTGATGTTAGACACCTCCCCTGCTGTAACTTGAGGCCATTTCTTCTCATCCTTTCCTCCAAGAAATTCTCCTGCTATGTAGGACCTGCTGAAGACTGATGGATTTAACTCATAGTAAGAAATTTGCACTGCTAATTCATAAGTTTATAATTGCTTATGTATTTATATTGTAGCCCACAATTTGGAACTCCACATCCTGACTCCTATGGCTTGAGAGTTGCAAAGAAGCCTGACCTGGGGTTCTGATGCCATTCAGTATATGTGTGATTGATGTTATATGCAACTAAACCCAGAAACTCGAATGCAGTGTTAGGCCACCTTAAAAATGCCTCATATACAGATCCACAGATAATGAATGTCCTGAAAACCAAGTACACCAAAAAGACAGGCATGTGGCAAGGGCCTATCTTCTCATCTTTCTGTTGCTCTTTTGTGTACATCTACACAAAGTTGTATGGACCTCAGGGATATGATTTGTGAGCTCTGAAACAAATAATCAGGATGCCACATCACAGGAAGGGAAATAACTCTCTACAGTTCTCTATGAAGGAGGTTGTGGTGAGGTGAGAGTCTATCTCTTCTGCCAGAGGCTTCAGAAGTCCCTACATAGCAGGGGATTTTCTTGGAGGAAGTTTTTCTGTGTTGTGATGAATCGGAAAGTTATTTAGGAAAAGAAAGTATAGGAAAAAAGCACTTCAGTAATATCATATTTTTATCTGACCTACTGTCTAAGTTGTGCTTTATACTGAGTTAACAAATGTGAAACTTCTATGTAACAATAAATTTGGCTGTTAGGTCTGACTGAAGTGGCCAAAAAAGATGAGAAGGTGAAGTAAAATACAGCAAGCATATTTGCTACTTCTGAAATACTTTCTCAGGCTTTACCAATTTGAAATTAATGGATTATCAGAGGTGGTTTCTAATTGTTCTGATATATTAAGCAGTGGATCTGTCTTTCATGAGTCTGCCTGGCCTCTTTTGGATCCAGCTCCACTTTGCAGTACCCTATGGCAAGCAATTGCAGAGCTTACTGCTCACAGCTACTTCCCTCCTCTTACTTATTCGAGTCTGTCTTCTCACTAACTCTATCTTATTTCCCTTAGTTCTGCCATTGGGAAAAAAAGCAGCGAACAAATAATCTTTGTCAATCCTGGGTTCCTCCCTCTACCCCTCTTGATTTTCTACATCTTCAGTTTGGGTAAAATTAAAATGGAAACAGTTGCAAAGATGACCTTGCTCGGGGAAGGAAAAGATTCTACCTAAGCAATGCAGATGTAGGCATGTATAATCACTGAACAGGGAAGGTACTCTTTTTTAGAAAATGAACAATAATTTTTATAACTATTTTATGTTTTGAATGCTTTCATAAAGAACCCTGAAGACTGATTATTTTTTGAGTTGTGGGCAGCTTGGGATAATTGTAAACATCAGAGTCAGTCACTGGCTGCATCATTGTCCTCGTTAATTAATCTAGAAGAAAATACAGACCAACCTTTTAGAATCTCTATACTGGTTTTTAAGTATATCTTAAAAAAAAATTATTCACAAAGTATCAAATGAGAAGCAAAGTGAAGATATCTAACTTAGATTGTTGTTTTCATATGTTTCATGAACTAACAATTACTGCTTCTGCAATAGAAAAAGAAAGATCTATTATTTTGTTAGCAATATGCCATAGATGGTCAAACTCCAAGATCTAAATTCCATTTCTTTGCACTGAAGGCCATTTCACAACAGCGCTGTTTTTCCTTGGAAGTTTCATGTTAAACAATGTTTTGGACAAGATCTGGACTCAAGAGGACAGGTCTTCAAGTTGTGCTGACCCTCTAAAACGTGGAGACTCTGCTTTTGCAGGTTCTCCTCAGTGTATGGAGCCATTAGCTGTAATGATGGACAGCCCCATTTGGGATGTAAAGACCCAAACAGTCTTTCTCTCCTTCATTTTAGAGGACTAAGCTGGCAGCTGGTGAAATGTGTTTGGCCGATTGTTATTCTGGAGCTTCTCTGTTGCAAAAGTATCACCCGGTGTCTAATACTTAAACAGGCAGAAAAATCACTAAGAATATAAATAGCTTATTGTGTTCTTTCTTTTGCATACACATTTAAATGATTTTATAATTTAATGTGACCACTTACATTATTTGCAAACTCAGTAAGTTCTCTGGGCCTCTGTACAAATTTTAAAAAGCATATTCAATGTTAATATTCAAGTACTGTAAAGTGAATGCCTGGGTATTGATGAATTATATCTGACATTTATTATGCTGGATTCTGTGCTGACCCAGAGCTAATGGAAATTACAGACTATGGCCTGTGCTTGTTGCCATTAAGGGTATTTTTTCTCAGCAGCACTTCAGGCTGCTTTTCATCTATTTAGTGGTTTGAGCTGCCTGTAGTTTTTCTAATTCCCACAATTAGTTCCACTTTCATAAGGACAAATACACTAGACCAGGATCAGAAAAAGGAACAAGTCTGAAAGAAGGTAAAAACTTGTAGTTAAGACTGGGGTTTTGGAAAAGCAGAATTTCCTTGTGTTGCATGCAAAACTGGAACAGATAGATATAAGTTCTTTTCTCAGATCTGTCACTACCTCTCAGTGCCTATAAATAAATTAGCAATGTATTCCTGAGTTCCTTCATCAATGAATCAATGCTCAGTGTGTTACTGTTACCTGGAATTCAAAGGAATTTTTTTTGAAGAAATGAGCAAAAAGACAGACTAGAAGAGAACATTCTGCTCAACATGCCAGTAATACCTTGCCACCTAAAGGCTGTGGCCTGCTCTATGCTCCAGTGTCATATTGTGCTTACACATGTCTTGTTTAAACAATTTAATTGAGCTCTCGCAAAATCTTTCCAGCATCTGGCCTTCCACAGCTGTCAGAATGATTGAGCACTTTGGATACCTTCCAAGGCTCGTTCTTTTCCCAGTAACTTAGATTGTTTCAGATTTGAGTATGTTATAGAGAAAACGTTCTCCAGGAATGTCTGTTACGGAACTAGTGGAAACACAACTGGACCTGACTAAAACCAGAGAAGCATATGGTTTGTTGCGAATTTACATTGGCAGCTCTTGGTTATAAGTGTCATTCAGATTCCTGAACAACTTTCATGTTTGGCCTTTTGCGTTATGGACAGTGAAATAATCTTCTGATGTCAGATGTTTAAAAGACTGCATGTGGGAAGAACATGAAAGAATGTTGAAATTCTACAAGGACATCACAATGGAATATTGGTGATCAGCCCCATCTAGTGAGCAGAGTACTCATGGTGAGTGAGAGGTGTGAGGAGTGGGGTCATAGGCTCTGAATGGACTCCGAGACAGAAACAAATAATTTTGTTGTTTGATGACTTGAATTAATGGAGTTATAATCAGATCAGCAGCCTGGGAAGGAAATTACTTCTATCAGCACCTTTCTGGGTAGGGCTACATTATAACTGTTGAAGCCCTTGGGGTGCGAATAGGAGAGGTAGGTAGTATCCAAAAATTCTGTCTGGGAAGAGTCTGTAAGACTGAGATACAGTGTGTTTTATGGCCAGGGTCATGGATGAGATCCAGACAGAAGGTAGATGCGGTAGTCATCTAGCAGCAGGTAGCAGACAGTAGGTGTGGTTTTGTTGAAAAAAGGTAGAGGTAGGACTGTTTGGAAAGTGCTTTGATGAGCAGAAATTAGGTGTTAAAAAATCACATCCTGTTCCTAAGCCATGTCCTAAAATGACTTTCCACAAACTCCACTCTTTCTTGACACACAAGGTGGTGAGTTGCTCTCCTGTTTCCCCACTCATTCCAAAGGGTTTAGACTTTACAGTAACAGCTCTCTGCCACCTTACCCATTTCTGTCACCTTACCCATTTCTGCTTTACATCATGATTAAAACAATCTCCTGAGTATTTGTACCCAGCACTCAATCATGTGCAGTGTCCTTACATTTAGTACCTCCAGCCCAGGAGAGCCCCAGGGACAAAATTCATGTCGAAGTGGGGTCAGACTATTCAAGACCAATTACTTAGTCTTGAGAAAGTCCAGACACTCTTCTAGTGTGGTAAGCATCATCATGCTGCAGTAATGATATTTTTATTACAGGTTATAGCTATGTGAAGGAATTGAATTTCCTTGTAAAAGCTAATGACTTCAGAATGCTGAGGTACTGTCTGAGAAAGAAAAGGAAGGTCAGGCATCATCTGTGATAATGAATGCAAAAAACCTTCTCACTCAGTTGCTTTAGTAGTCCTTCATGCTTGGATACCTAATCCAAGACCCATCAGTCAATAGGATATTGCCATTCATTAAAATAGGAGGTAACAGAGGGAGGAGAGGTAGGCACACTTCCCCAGTGAAGGCTCTTGAGATTTATAAAACAACTGTTGAATTTTCTTTTTCTTCATTCTTACATTTAAGATGCCAACTTTTCAATTTTTTTTTCTCTCCCGTAAGTGTCATTCATCACCATTAAATTTTTTTTTTCCCCACTTTTTTGAACTGGAGAGTTGTATTTGGCTACAGTCCAGTGGCAGCTTCTGGGGCTGTAAGGAAAAGATAAAATATCACAAGAGTCAATTGTGCTGGTAGTTAACAAATTCGTGTATCAAGTGAATTTTTAATAATGCTCTCTATGTTGTCTGCAGTGTGTTAGCTAATTCTTCTTATGTGTTCACAGATTAAAATTTGTCCAGGATTTGGCTTTAAACTGGAGGAAAGCATCACCTTTTAGATTTTACTTTGGATCCTCAAATGAAGGAATCCTCACCATAGTAACTCACACCGTACTCTGAATCCTAGGCTAGAAAATGTTTTCAATAACTCTACTATCCCGTGGCCATAAATAATTTTGGATGATTTCACATGGTAAATTATTTGATGCCTGCTGGGAATAAAATTCCATGTTACCTAATGCTGTTAAAGGAGAGCATATTGGTAATAGCAATGATGTGAGCACTAAGTGTGAGTATTACAGTTTTTCAGGAAGTTAAAAAGGCTTGAGGTGCAAAAATGCAAATTCATTGAAGATTTCCATATTTTAATGATAAAACACACATGATAATTTTATCAGGAAACTCTGAATGGGGAGGGGGGGAGACTTGGGGAAAGAGCATGTTGATAGCATCTAGCTTCCATATGTTGCCAGGAGGCAACAGATATTTTTGACCTACCCTTTAATGAGAAAATGAGATACCACTTGAGGATAATTTTGTAACTCACATATATTCCTTAGTATCCTTCTGTTTTCATCAGCTAGTTTGAATTCTGGTTATAAAATTCTTGGATATATTGTAAGAACTTTGAGAGCAAGTGGGGAAGACTGGCATGGGGACCATACTCTCAACCAGTTTATTTGAAGCCACTGATGCCAAAAAGCTTAATTTTGGTCTGTCATAGTGTCTGTTTAGTTTCCCAGATGAGGTCCTTGATTAACATTCCTCCCCTACCCTGTGGAGTGTCATAGCTATGTCCATCCACAGCCTCTCCTTCCTCTACCAAAAAAGCTCTCCTTTCCAGTGCCAGGATTAGTGGTTTTCCATCACTTGCAGTGATGTTCCTTTTGCCTTCTCAGATAGTTTCTGATTTGTACTGATTTATTCTTCAGAGTAGTAGCCTTCTAAATTAAAATGTAGTCAATATGTGTTGGATACATCACACTAAATTTGGCATCATTGCACAGGAATCCTTATTTTCAGTAGTAAGTACAAATGACTCAGCTCCAAAAGCAGTTTTTTATTTGTCAGTTGGTTATTCTTCTCGTGGAAAAATCAAATCTCCCTGTACTTCTAAGTATGAGAACTGTTTTGATTGTTCATAGACGTATTTCAGTGAATTAGGCTACTATGAACCTGTCATGGGGAACATCTATCTAGCAAATGTACCATGAGTTGCTGAGCTGGTCCCTGGAGTCCTTCTTCTCTGAAATTTATATGAGCTCTGCTGCTGCTGTCCTGTTGGAGGTTGACAGAGCTTTCAGTTTAAACCAGAATTCTGAAAGAATTCAGTAAACATTATTGTAGCAGAAAATTGTAATATGTCTAAATGACTTAGGCAGAGGATTTTCCTGGGTTCTAGGTTGTGTTTTTTTGTTTATTGGCTTGGGTTTTGTTTTTTTTTTTAAACAAACAAACAAACAAAACAAAACCCCAAAACCACATACTTGACCCTTTGCACATTTTTTAAATCTAAGAAGAAGTGATAAAGACTACTGTTTGTGAATGACATTTTCTTGTAGTCTACAAGAAAAGTCTGGGGTTTGTGTAGCTGCAGTTTTAAACAATCTACATTTTTTAGGAAGTTGGCAGGGAAGACTGGATGATCCAGTGGCAAAGAAATAAGGCTATTTCTTCAAAATTTGAAAATTGTGCTACTGGTGTTACAACCTAAGTTTGTATTCACCAATCCAATTAATCTTTTATTTGGTTCACTAAGGTGAATGTGTGGGCTTAATTTTCAGTAAAATCAATTACATTTTTAATGCCTTGCTAAATAAACATACTATATCTAGAATGAAAGCCTGTTTTCCAGAATGAGTATGCAGTGGAAGTGAACTGGAGCTGAAAAGAGAAGGACCTGCCCTATTCTCAGTGTGGTACATGCTAATTAGACAGCTATAATCAGTCAGAAGGAACTGAAGCACCTGATTGCCTGTTCCTGCACTAAAGACTTCCAAGAAGCTTTCCTTGCAAGAATAGCTTGTGACAAAATTACCTGTGACCACAAGGGAGGGGATCTGATAATCCAGGTGCATTCCCAGAATCCCAACTGAAAACAAATCTTGTTGTTTGAGCAGATTAGTACAGCCTCCTGTGCTACCCTCACCAGACCCAAAGCAGATAAGCTTGTTTACAAGAGCTGGTCACGTGCACCTGTGTTTATGATGTGTGCACGGTCTGTGTGGATACCATCCACACATATCATTTTGGTGCTAGTCCATGGCAACCAGTTCCACTGACGTGGGCGGGACCAGCCATTCAGCCTCCTGCTTGCCTGTCTCTAATTTGTCACAGGAACACATCAGAAATAGGATGTTTAAAAAGTGCACTTTGTCCCTGTTCTGTGCTGCTAGTCTGGCTGTCATACCTTCATTCTTCTCCTCTCTTCTTATTTGCAGCCTTTGGCACTGTCTATTTCTAGATGCCTCACTGTACTGGAAGATTTGTACTTTTGCTGTGGGAGTGATTTTCTAGTTCAGTTTGAGAAAAAGAGAAGGCTTTTGCTCTGAAAATCTATCACTAGTCCAGTATCAGTGGTGTAACCTGTATCCTTGAAAATACAAATGTCTTGATGAGTTGATTTCTGGAAGAAAAACACTGCCTTAAGTGGTCTTAAATCAAGACCTGGCTTTGATATTTTTCTTTTAATTGAGAACAGATTTTAGATTGAAATCATTTGGGTTTACCAAGATCTAATGATCACATTAGAGTTCTGCAGAAGTGTGTCATTCTAGGAGCATAAACCAGCATTTTGCTCTACAAAAATTCTGTGTTTCTTGGCCAAATTGCTAAGGATTCATCAATTTGACATTATGACAACAGGAAGATTAGATCCTTTAAGAGAAACAGATACCAAACACAACATGCATTTTAAAACTTTACTGTAAAATTGCTTATTGACATGGTCCAGTTATGTGTAGAAAAACGAAAATCTTACTTGTCTTCCTCAGTGATCTGTTTTTCTTCAGACCTAGCTTCATTGTTTTGTTTTAAATATTTTGCACACATCACAGTGTCTTACACACGAGAACTCTGATTTCAGTAGCTTAGAACAGAAGTTCGTAGTTTTGAGGAAAGCATCCCATACAGATGTGAATTGCTGCAAAATCAAGAATACACTGAATTTCAGTATTCTATTTGCCTGGCTTTCTCCTCTAACAACAGGATGACTGATGTGCCCTCTGAGTTAACTTAATTTTATTAGTTTTCTAGAATCTCTATTCCTGTCATGCGGTAAGTCAAAATGCAGACTGGATACTGAAGAAACTTTTTTTGATGAAAAAGCTGCACACAATGCATAAGGATATAGGCAGAAGCTATCAGGAATAGTTATACTGGTACTTATGCTCTCTTCATTATTCTGCCTGAAAATGCTAAGTATGACTTGGCCAAATTTTGAATTTATGCCTCACTTTTATTTGTAATTAACACCTTTTTTTAATCAGGAAAATGTTTTTCCTCTGGTGGAGCATAGGGTCAAGGTGAGGCTGCTAAGGATTAGTACAAGGAGAAATATACGATTTAAATGTTGACTTCTGAGAGCAAAGTCTCTCACTGGTGTCAGTGGATCTCAGATCCTCCTGTAGGAACTTCATGGTTTGGCTCAGAAAGATTGTACAGTTTCAGGGGCAGAGTAACAGAGCAAGATACAGATGACCCATGTAGTTTCCAAGGTATTATATCAGCCTCCTACTTAACAAAGTCTTTTGAGAAAAAGAATGTTTGAGGATGTAGTATTTATGGTGATGCTACAGCCATGACTATTCTGTGATTCTATGACAAGGTGCTAAACTAGCTTGTTGCTCTTAAACTCTAAATGTCTTGGGTCCTGGAAAACCTTCACACTTTCACAGCACTTATACTCCCGCTTTCTTTTATTTCCATTTGTTTCTATGCTGCTCTGTCTTGTAATGAGCTGCTAAATGTTTTTTCTGTTGATATCCCAATAGGGAAAAATTACCCAAGAAAATGGCTGTGAGTGCTACCCAAGGCAGTGTTGAGTAGATATGAGATGTGTTTTACCATTTTAAGCTGCATGACTCCAAAAAATGTAAAAAGCCATAGCCAAGCTAAATGTACCAAACAGCTGGTTCTTCACTTTCCTGTCTTTTAGGCTATACATTGCTAGGAAGTAAGGAGTTTGGGGTTTTGTTTTGGTTGGTTGGTTTGGGGTTTTTTCTGTTTGTTTAGGTGGTGGCTTTTTGCTCGTTTGTTTGTTTTTTGTTTTTGTTATCTGTGCTGCTGCTGCTCGTCTATCATAGAAGTGGGAACTTTTTTAACCAACACCTTCTTCAGAGTCCAAAAAAAAGGCTTGATAAGAACCCAGTGTACTCAGAGCTCAAGTCAGAAAATAATTTTGTATGAAAAAAACCCATATCCTCTGAAACCAAAGAAATGTGCTGTGTAGGTACTTTGGAAGTTAAATATTTTGCTTCACAACTGACTTTTGCTGCTATAAAAGTTCAATTGAAAAAGATAACCCTTAAGGGTGTTAAACGAAGTATTTTAATTACTTGAATACTTGAAATAAGTCACTTGCATTTTACTGTAAGACCCCAAAATGCTGATTATAAGTCACCTTATATAATTTTGCCTGGGATTTGGCCAGCCAACCAGGGAGCCTCCTGCAGAGCCAGTCTCAGACAAAGACAAAGCACACACACGAGTCTCCACTCCAGTTAGGAGCAGAGAGACTCTCGTTTTCTCTCATTTCAGATTGAAAGCATTTCTTTTCAAATGCAGTCAGCAAAACATAATGAGCTCTGCTATTCCTCAGTTCACTTTGATGGCTCACATTTCCTTCCCCTTAAAGTTAAGATGCTTATCTATGTAACTGCTGACATTTGGTGTCTGCTACAACTCCTAGAGAAACTTGAAAGTGGTAAATAAAATGGAAGCATCTCCTTGTGATTATTTTTGTGGAAACCTTGTGTAGAGACAGGTTCATCCAAAGAACCTTTTGTTGTATTTTCTTTTCCCTGCCCAGATGAGCAGGGCAGTGATGGAGCACCTTGGGTGGGCACATGGCATCTAGCCAGAGCCAATCCACCACAGTCACAGAGGTCACACTGGGACACACTGGGGGAGATTCTGAAATACCATCTCTATGCATGGTGTCCAACTAGCTTTCTGGAAATTCTACCAGGTTGTTTTATATTCTACATCTAATCTTGTTCAGTTTTAATTGGAAAAATGGTAGTTGAAGGAGCAAGTATAATAATGGAATAATAATAAATTTTTTCAGTCTGCAAATCATCTTTGTGATCCTCATTGTTAATTCGCACTACTGTAATTTAATGAGTGGTACAGATTTTAAAAACTTAGCTAAATGAGAATTTAAACAAAATTTTTTTCACAAAATGCAAATAAAACTCATATCTTTTGAGTAGAAATGCAAAATTTTATTAATGTAACCTGTTTAAATAGATATGTGCATTATATAGAGGAGAAATTACAGTGATATGACTTAGAAATACTAAATTCTGTTTTGCCTTGGAGGGATTCAGATTTATTTTTTTACAAGGTCCAGCATATCTTCTATGAAAGTATAATTTCAGATGATTTTTAGTCATGACGGAATTTGTTGGGTATTTCCAATGTTTCCAAGATTTTTATGAAAATTGCAGAAGTTTTCAATGCTATATGAATATCCCCTGCACCTCTGTTAGTGGATTTAATGATGCCAAGTTGCTGAATAATGCTAAAACCTTGCAGCTTGTCAGCAACTTAGTGTAAGGTATCCCTGTGCACACTCTTGCATTACAGTAATTATTCTTGAATAGCAGTAAGTGCAGGGTAAAAATCTTGATGTGGATGCTTCTCAGATGAGATGTTGAAAGGCCTCCGTTTGCCTAACACTGAAAGCTGTTCTTGGCCCTGAGGGTAAAAAGTTATTGAGGTATATTTTCAAGACTCAAAAATTGAAAAATACAGGGATGATATGCAGAAAGATGATCACAGTGAGGAAAGTTTTATCCTGGAGCTCCAGGGCTTTTTTACAAGAGCCGTTGAAGAGTGGAGCATTTAGGTAAGAGTTATGTGCCTGAAGGAGACAAAGTAGAGTCAGTCCCAAGCAGGCCTGAAATTGTCACCACATCGAGGTGAGACAACATGAGTTTAAATTTGTGTTTTTCTAATCCTTTCCTCTGTATTTGTCCATAGATATGTTTATAAATATTACTTCCTGGGTCACAGATGCTCTTCTGCTGTCTTTTTCAGGTCAACCTGAGACGCATAGCAGTGTCAGAGAAATATCAGTAGTGATAGAAGGGCCATATGGATCCAAAGAGGTAAGGGACCTGTAAAAAAAAAAGAAAAAAATGAATATAGACATTCAGTGTAGAGGGGAGTAAATGGAGTAATTACTCTCTGAAACACTCAAGTGCAGGAATTTTTACTCCTTTGGAGTGTCTGCAAAAGCATTACCCATGACTGCTGTGTCATTGTGAGATCCATCAACAGAGGCATCAGGTCTCATCAGACTCGAAATGATTGTCCTCATGAAGACCTAAAGTACAGTCTAGTACTGGACCAAAAGAAGTAGCTAAATAGTTAACTTTGACTTTTAAATTGGATGATGTTGTAATATCTGGGGTTTTTCCACAGAATATGATCTTTTCTAGAAGCTCTTTAGCTAATACAGAGCAAGTTTGTTATCATCAGTATTGGGCAGGGCACTCACACAGATTAGATTGCAATTGAACAAGGCCATATCTGGATGCTTAATCAGAAAGATGTACAAAATAATAACAACAAACTGCAGTCGTTTCCTTGCTCATAAAAGCTGCAATTTTCCTGAATTTACAGAACTGGAAGCAACCCAATCAGGAATTACTGAAGTAAATGATGACAGCTCTTTTTTTATCTTCTGTATCATGCCCTGGGTACAAACTGTGTTTCCCACTGTTGTCACTAGCACTCAATTAACAAGAAACCTGGTCATTACTTTACTACAGTTAAGAGCCCTCTCAACTTGTAGCCACTTGTAGCCATGGGGCAAATGAGTTACACAGACAGATCTGTTTTGTATTGGATAGTAGCAATCAGAATCGATGGCCATAATTGTTTTCCACTACATAATGGGATAAGGGAAAGATAAAATAATACAACTGGAAAGGCAAGATTTACCAGCTAACCTAGCTAGTAAATTGGCTGCCTTGTGGAACAGCAGCAGGGATGGACCTTGAATTCTCTGTGACTACAGCCACGGCCTGAACTTGCTTTACTGCTAGATAAGGTGCTGAAGTGCTGGCAGTGGACTGAATCTGCATATACATAGAGGAAAATCAAGCAAACAACTCAGACAGCTTCTTTCTGCTGGGCAATTTAACACAGAGGGATCTGCTGAACTTTTAACTGGATTTTGCTCACAAATCAGCAAAAGGAGATGCACAACCTCTTTTAAAATGAGATGTGTGCCAGCGGTTCCCCTTCGAGTGATTCTTTAATGTTTTCTTTGACACTGGACGAAACATGAATTTCAGGAAATAGAAAAAAAGAACTTTTTATAAGCATAGTTTCTTATTTTTTGATTTGTTGCATATCCACACAAGCTACTAAAGCTCTTATGCCTAAACTTACTTCTAACCTACTCCAAATGACTGAATTGAGACCAGACTCCAGCCTATCCTGGGAAAGTGAGTTTGCTTCATACAAATGACCATTTCTCAGAACCCGCCTTATTCTTACAGTTTTTTTATCATTTCCTGTATGCAGATGTTTTTTTCCAAGTATCAAAACAAGGGTGAAATTGTCTTTTCATTCTTCAAAGTGAAAGGAACTGTATTAAAATTGTCAGCTTTCATTTTAAGGACTCTTTGTATCTGTTTTCCTAATATTTTTTTTCAATTTTTTATTGAAAGTGTTGAAAGGTTGGCATTGCCTTAAACCTGCCGGAAAACTTTGTATACTTACTTGTACATTTTAGAATTCACTTCATGGGTTACTTTTTCTTGTGAAGTGTGTGGTGAGGAGAGTGTTCTTTCTCCCTGTGGTGGAGGAAGTTTAAACTGCATATTTAAAACTGCATAATAGCATTCAGAGAGGGGGGCAAGGGACAGGGGGAGAAAAAGTTCCACATTGGAAACAAGGAAACACTTTATCCTGGAGAAATTTCTTGAAATACTAATAATGGCAGAGAACCTACTGCTGGATTTTGTTTGAGCAGGGATTAGAGCTCAGGAAGAGTGATGTGTAACTTCTGTATGTCCTGCTAAGCAACTTCTGGATTATGAAGCTTGTCCTCAAGGGGTTGGTTTATTTGGGTTTAATGACTCATAAACGTGTGGATAGGCTTTAGTGGGTTTTTTTTGTGAACTAATGCTGTTTGATCCTGCAAAATGAAAGGGAATGCTTCAAGTATCCTCCTACATTCTAGAAATCAAATGATTTATTGAATCACTTAAAGAGGGACTGGAAAGATAAGTGCTGTGACTACACTGCAAAGACAACTGTTCTGTGTATTTTCCTGCAACAAATATAAAATGACCCTATTGATAACTGCAGCACACATAATGTGGTTCAGGGATGGATGAATCATGTTGTTTTCTGACAGTTTATCTTCAGGCAATCATTTTTTTTGTCCCCATTTACATATTTGCTTTTGCCAGACATTGACAAAAAAAGTGGTCTTGACTTCAAAACACATGAGTGGGGTTTGAGGCAAAAGGATATGTTGCTATTGCCCTTCACCTCTATTGAGGCAAAAGGATATGTTGCTATTGCCCTTCACCTCTATTGTCCCTCTACAAAGGATGTTTCTGTTCCTCTTGTTTGTTTTCTTGCATAAACACACCTCCTTACCAGCATCACTATTCTCCTGGCCTCTCCTGGCACTGTGTTCATTCTTACCTGATTTAAACTCTTCACATACAGCTGGTGGAAGAGTCTATCTTTACCCAGCAGCTCAATAAATCATCAAGTAGACTTCAATTTACATATAAAATAGCATGAAAGATGATAAGAAACTGCAGTGAACTTGTTTGATACAAGTCATAAGACATCTACATAAGCAAAAACAAAGAAATTAGCAGAAGGTTTTGGTATTCCTAACAGATAGGCCTTCAGTGGAAGCTTGCATAGTCATTCAGAGGTACTGGAAGTTGAACGCAAGAGGAAAGATGTTTCAGAAAATAAAACGTAATGCAGGGCTTTGTATTCAGCAGGGAAAATCAATGACAGGTGAGGGAAGTGAAAGCTTTGGGGATTTACCCTTTTCTGAACTTCTTTGACTTACATATGACATGATTTGAGTAACTTCTGTTTCAGAAGACCTAATTTGCACTATCTATATAGCAGATAAGCATCAGATCTATTGTAGGTGCAAATGTGGAATCCTTACCAGATCATCCACGTAAAGAGGAAAGCTCTGGTATATGAAAACTATTTTGAAAGAAATGTTCCTTAAGGAGGACAGTATCTGACAGAGTGTTTCTTATAGATAATACTACCTTTTCTACTATAGGTGTGGACACATTGTACCTTCAATAAGAAGCTGCTGCAGTTTTTTTCAGGCAGAGATATTAGCCTAAGCTTGCAAAAGACTAACACCATGCTATGTCAAATGATGTCCATAACCTGAAAACTACTTATGCAGAATTTTGAACAGAATTTTCATGTTCTTGAGTTTCTACCCAAAGTCTAGCTACTAGAATTGTACGCAAATTTTAGAAGTCAAGTTTGAAAAGTACTGTACTTACTGTTCTGTACTTACTTTTTAATATAACCCTACAAAGTATGGACTGCTTTTGTCTGATACAGTGAAGTTTATACAAAAGGACAAGAGGATTCACAAAGTAGGACTGCAGCAACTAGTAGGGAAGAAAGATTACCGATCCTACATCTCCACCAAGACACCAGATTAAATTCCCACTTTGAGCTTTAAAATTTTGGGTGACAGAGGAGAGGCAGGAGGTTGGACATCTAGTGCATGTACATTTTGTTCATATAAACTGCCTCCCGCACTTGCAGCAAGCGTAGGTAGAGCCCTTCTCAAATCTTCATTCGCAAAGCTTAGCCATGATGATGATGATGAACTGCTTCCTCCTTGACCTGACTTTTTTGTTTGTTTGTTTGTTTTGAGTTTTTAACCTGTTTCTTTTGGCAGGAAAATTATGATATTTGTAGCTCCATAATAAAATTCCATACACAGTGTGCCACAAATACATAAATCAATCTTTATTAGTGTTTTAGTTTCATGTCCAATAATGATGATGTAAACCTTCACACAGATCTCAGTGGACCACTGTGGAATTGAAATGCTGCCTTTAGTTTCCCGGAGACTGAGAGGCATTTCTATGTTGATTGGATGCATTGCACAACCTGAAGACTTTCTTTAATTCCATATGGACATATTTGGATATTATTCTTTCAATTTTTGAAGGAAACGGATCTTCTGAAGAATAAGGTCCAGTCAATTTTCAAGTACTACCTTGGTGGGATGGTGCTGTGCAACTCACTTTGAGCCAGTTTTAAAGAAAGTAAAATGCCTTTCACACAGGTAGTCCAGTTAAAAAACAAACAAACAAACAACCAAAAAAAACCCTTAGTGTCTTTTAGCAAGGAATACCTAAAGGCTCATGGTAACAATAACTAGATCATCTGAGATGCAAATCTGATTGCAAAAACATGGTTAAACATAATCTTACTAACATAATTTTTACAAAAACCCACAACAGAAATATACATGCCATTTAGCTTACAGAATATGTGAGGCATTTAACTAAACAAAAATATCATGCGGAATACATGGTCTTCTAAGTATGCTGATTCACCAGTGTGTGGTGTGTGTGATTTTTTTCATCTATGACCATTTCTTCTCCCAGGAGATGCTGTTCTGTTTCTGATCTCAGCCCTGTAACAGTAGGTACTCCAGGCACAAAGCTCATCCCAAAAGAAGTTTGGAGTTTCTGTCAAACTGGATTGGATGGAACTTCGTTTGCAAATCAGGACTTTGGGTTGCTTTTTCCTGCCTTTCAAATACGAATTTGAAAATGATAAAATCTCAAATCATCATGGGGATCTATATTTTAATTTTATAATGTCAATAAGTAAACTTCAGAAGAAAGGGCTTTATCTCTCTTTTATCTCTCTCATTTATCTCTTTTGTCCTTTCCTACCATTAGCGAAGACCAGTTTAGCAGATGCTTCATATATTATCTAGTTAAACAGAGAGAAGCATTTCTTTTTCAAGGTCTTTGAGAAGTCACCATGTTCAGAATTAATTGGCCCATCCGCTGCAGTAAAGAACTTAAGAAACAGTAAGAGACAGACTTGTTTATGGAGGGAAACAACATATCTTGGAAAACATTAATACATCTGTATTAGCACAAATACTGAACAGGATTCTGTGCTTTATTTGAGCAAGAAATACCATGTTTAAAAACAGGGTAATGAATTGTGGTTGAAAATTAGAGGACAATACTTCCGTTCCTTCTGCTGCACAGGCTTGCACATTGTCCATTTTACCTCCTGCTTGTGCTGGCATGGCAGTATGAGTGGGTGTAACAGCACGGAGAGGATGTGAGTGTGATTGATCTGGCACACTATGCATGCGAGGCACACACAACTGCTGCTGTTTTATTTTGCCACTACACCAACAGAAACGGCCTTTGCATAGTCGCTTCTGGAGAAGGATTTTGCAGTCGAGGGTGCAGCCTGCATTACTACAAACCGAACGCATTCCATGACCTGCAGATTTTATAACCTGTTAAGAGCGGCATTGCAGCACAGCAATTTCTCTACGGCTTCTTTCAGTTCTCCGATGGGAAGGGAAGCTATCTGTTGGTGGTTTTATTATTATTTTTGCAGTCATGTTCGAGCTTTTGTCAGCCTCTTTCCCATCGTTGGTTTGTCTTGTTCATTCTCTGCCCCCCACACCCTCCTCCTCAAATTCACGGCGAGAGAGAATTCCTGAACTCCGGCGGTTCGGGAGCTGCCGGGGATGCTGCGGCATGGCGGGCCGCCTCGATGCGGGCTGATCCCTTCCCTCCCGATCGGGATGCGGTTTCTCCATCCCTGTAGTTGTCCCCCGCAGAGTCGGGTCCTGCTGCTCCAGGGGCTCAGGGAGCTCCCGTTGCCTGTGCCGGGAACTCGCGGGGATCCTGCCTACCTGGGCCGGCCCCGAGGGTCTCTCCCTGCGGGAAGGAAACGCCCGGGGCTCGGAGGAGACGGGAAGGATCTGGGGGCGGTGCGACCCCCCACTCGGGGCGGCCCTAGCCCCGCCCCGGCCCCGCCTCGCCGCCCCACTGGGCTGAGGAACCTCTGGGAGGAGGGAGAGGAGGAGGAAAGAGGGAGGGAGAGAGGGAGGGAAGGAAGGAAATAAGTAAGGAAGGAGAGAAAGAGGGAGGGAGGTGAGGTGTTGTTGCCGTCGGCTTATCGCTCCGCGCTCCGCAGCCGGCGCGGAGGAGGGGACAGCCCCCGGCAGGCGTCCCGGCATGCTGAAAGTCACCATGCCCTCCTCATCCTCATCCTCCTCGTCCTCCTCGTCTTCCTCGTCCTCCTCCTCCGGCTCCTCGGCCACCGGCCGCCCCGGCTCCGCCGCGCCCGACTACTGGATCGATGGCTCCAACAAGGACACCCTGGCTCACTATTTCGAGCTGGAGTCCGAGCTGGGACGGTGAGGCGTCGCCGGGGGTAGCGGGGATGACGGGGGTGGGTCTCGCTCCCTGTCGCTATGGCGAGAGCTGCAAAACTTTGGTTTGCGTGAGCGGCAGCGCAGGAGCGAGCGGGATTTCGCGGCGTGTGGGTTTTCGAAGGAAAATTTCAGCCCTCCTCCCACCCCAGGGATCCAAGCCGTGCAAATTCCCTGAAGGAGGGAGTGATTTATAACACAAGGCATGGATCCGTTTGGGTGGACGCTGGCCCGAGTGGGGAGCTTTACGTCAGTCAGGGTACCTGTGTGGGCTGGCAGCATCCAGCCCCCGCGCGGTGTGGGATGGAGAGTGGGCATCACTTGGAAATCACCGAAACACCACCTTATTCACGGCATCCAGTCATCCCAAACCTGTCGTTCTGTCGCCATGACTGGCACCGGTAGACCCTGCACTGAGAAAACTCCCACCCAAAACGGGAGTCCCTGGATAGGCCTCTGCCAGCAGAGCCCTCCCTTTGGAGCATGGTGCATCTTCTTTCATTAATTTTACACTGCTCCCCTGGTGATGGTCCTGCCCAGCAACTTAAACTTCCCAGATCTTCATGTTTTTTTGAAAATTGAAGTCTGGTGTAAAATGCTGTATTTAGTGTGCAGTTTTTGCTCTTTTAATGCAATTGTTGGCTCACGTCGAATTTCTGGAGAGAAAACGATGTGTGAAAACTACAGATATTTTTTTAAGGGTTCACAGTACTTGACTTAAATCTCCAAGTCAGTAGGTAGCAAATAACAATTGCTAAATTTGCCAGTTCAGCATTAAGATCCTGAATTACTGTGGAAAACTTGCAGAAAATAACATGGTTGCCTTGGTACAATATTTTTTTCATACAGTGAAAGTTATTGCTACAAAGCATATCTGTGCTTGCTGTACTGCATCAGATAGGGGTAGGAAAGGTGGTAGAAATATAATACAGTATCATTCTTGTCTTGCTGGCCAGGGCTTAATCACCTGCTACTACTTTTTTGCTACTATTGCCAGTATTCCCAGCCAGATTTAAATAGGTATAGTTTTATGTATGCTTAACACCTTTTTACTTGGCTTCACTGTACACCAATGCAGAAGCATTAAAATGTAAAGCAGGAAATCTAAAGCCAGCACTCAGTTTTGTGTCCAGGACTGATAAAAAAGAAAACCCAAACCAACAAAAGTATGCTGCTGAATTACAGCAGTTGATACCACTCTGTCACCTGGGTTAGTACTGTTCTGTGCAGTCTGTCTAGAATTCTCTCACCATATGCGATAGTGACTGCGAGCTTTGGCAAAGGGTAACCTGTATTGGTGATACATCCTGGAAGGGGTTTTAAAATGTGAACTCTTAAGTCTGAGGAAGGAAGAATTAATGCTTCGAAAAGTATTACAGTAAGGCTGAGGTGCAGTGGATTTTTCTACCTTGCAAAGTAAGACAGTAGATGCTGAAACACTTAACAAAAGGTTTGAATGTGGAAGATAACCACACCCAACTGGTGGAGAGATGTGAGCCACTAGGTCTGCACTGCTGCTGGATAGAATTAGGAAATAAGATATAGAACAAAAGCAGAGAGAATACAAGAGATAACAGTCACCTTAATCAAAGATTAAGAAGTAGGGAAGGGAGAGAGAAGAACTTGGGAGGGGTACGTGCTCTGAGAGAAAATTGCTTTAACAGGTTTGGCAGTGAGGTCTCAGTCCTTAGGTCCTAAGGCTGGCTTTGAGATCTTTTCAGAGCCAGCATCCAGAGTGCTGATGATTATCTAAGACCCCCTCTGACAGGTGTACCTTGGCAAGTCTATAAGGGAGACTCAACAATCCCTTTTGGTTCCTAAGTATAATATAAAAGTGTATTGTTTTCTCTTGGTAACTCTGTCCCCAATCTTCTAGTTTCGGAGATGATTTTGACTGTGTATGCAAACAAAATATTCCTTGCTTAGACTAGTAGTGGTGAAAGTATATCAGGTGAGGCTGAAATTATGGGTATGTGATCCCTTTAGGTGCAGTAAATAAAAATAATATACTAAAATAGCCAACAGGAAACACTGTCCTACAATGTCTTTAACAAATACAGAGGTTGGAAGATGTCTTTTGTCACACTGCAAAGACCTGCATTTGGACACCTGTGGCCAAGTACAGGAATTCCCCTTTGGAAGGAAGGTCCTTTGGGCAAAGTATGCCTGGCAGATCCCTAAACCATAGTATTCAGTAATTCTTGCTTGCATGACCAGCTGAGTGAAAGTCTAGAGGGAAGATTCTGCAAGGAAAAATAATAAATGCCTGAAAGATTGGATAGGAATAAACAACTGTCTTTAAGCAATGAAGTTTCACAGGAATCAGTTCAGGTGTCTGTGCTGCTCAACATACTCCATAAATGAAGGGGTTAAACAGTGATATTTTCTGGTCTTCGCACATTGTCAAGGGTTTAAAAGACAGCATTGCCTACGAAGATTTGCAGAAAGACCTTATTGGACTGTTAGGGAACTTAAATGGTGGATGAAATTCAATTTAGAGAAATAAAAATGATAATAGAGGAGAAGTCATTTAGTTATTTTCTCTCACTAATAAATCGTATTGTGAGGTTAAGACAGAGATATCTGGAGACCGGTGTGGCATGGATGGAACACCTTGTTAAAAGAGCTTGATCACTTGTTTTATTTTTTTTTTTAATGCAAGCTCTGTGGGGTGTCTGATAAAAAATGGGTTATTAAGGTAAAAATGATTGTCAGCAAGTAAGGCCGTGTCAGCACAGTGTGTTGTTAAGGGGTGGAAGTCCCAGCCAACGGATACTATGGATGCTAAAACCTTATGCGGACTTAATGGGCAACTAGGCAGGTTTACATGTGGGTAATCCAATAAGATTGACCAAACAGGAAGATACTACTGAACTGTAAGTTGTTGAGTGTTATGACGGTATTCTTTGACAGCGATGACAGCGGTTTGCCCTATCTTTACATTCTTCTTGAGGTATCTCTGTTTGGCCACTGTCAGAGAGAGTAGTCTGGGCTAGACCAGCTTTTATTTTCATTCTTATTCTATTTTCAGGTTCTACTAATGCCTGGCTAGTTCACCTTCATTTTAGTCTATTTCTTACAAGGGTTTCTGTGTATAACTGGAGTTCAAAATGCTGTAAAGATGAAATTTTGTGTTTTGTTTTACAAATAGTCTTTTCTTTACAAATTGCAATATTGGCCTACTGTAGAGTTTGAAATTTTGTGCTGTGTGTATTGCATCTAAAAGCTTATTTTCCACACTTTCTTGGAAAAAGATTTTAAACATTTCGTGCTCTAAACTTGCATTTTATTTAAAAACTAAACCCTTTTGCTAGTCTCGTGTTACCCATGCTGTATCTTTTGGTTCAGAGTTTCTGAATTCAGGATTAGTCTAAATATGGTATTTGAGTGAAGAGGAAATTCAGTAATGATTTTTTTTTGATACTCAGCAATATGACAAAAAAAAAAAAAAGAATTTCTTGTTGGTATTTTGGGTTTGGGTTTGGAATTTTAATTAACATGCACTCTCTTTGCCTAACTAACTACATAAGTATTTGAGTATTGCAGACCTAGTATGTGGCCAAAGGCAGATAAAAGTATTTCCAATCGAATTCTTATGGCTTTCTTTCAATATCAAAGGTTAAACTAATAACAATTTAAAAAAAAAATGAAACAAAACACCAAGTTTTTGCAAGTTGCAGGCATTTTTCTTCTTGTAAGAATTATAAATCTTCCAAGGTTACCTTTTCCTGCATGGGTAATGTTTCAGCTGTGTGATCCTTGTTGAAGACCTGAAAGCTCTCCATACTTAGCAACTTACCTTGAAATGACAGTGTGAGCTGAATCATGTGTGGTTTACGTCCCTGAGTTTTTAACATAGAGAGAGTTTAAATTCAGTGTGTGGTTTGAACTCAAGATTTCAGTGTGTGGAGTGACATCTTACTCTGCTAATCCTGTTTATCAGAGCTGTCATCCTGGCATCTACTTTTGTAATGGTAGTAGTAGATGAAATCAGCTAACTTCTTTGTTAGCTGATTTAAGCTAGCAAAGCTAAAACTTGATTGTTAAGCTGATAAAAACGTTATAGAAATGGATTGGGTTTGCACTTGATGCTTTGAAGTTGAAACAGTTTTTGCATTGAAAACATGCCAACTCTTTCCCCCTCCATTCCTTAATTGAAAAATAAAAGGTTCCTTTTTCTGTTCATCTCAAGAGCCATTTGTTTTACAGACTGTTTGCTATGTTTACTTTGAAAATTGCTTGCTTGTATTGCTTTGGGGTGCATTTAAAGCAGATCTGTCCTGTCTTCAATAGCACTTTTACTTGCTTGTGACTTTTTGCACTAGACTTTCTGAAGTGATGCAAGCACGCAACTGACAGTACACAGTGCTAGCACTTAGCTGGATCAGGATGAGAATTATCTTTGAGCAGAAACTGCCTGTGTGGATTTGCCTGTCCTCCAGGTCACATTCTGCCAGGAACTGCAACTTGCTTGTTACCTTCACACTTTCAGGGAAGCAGCAAGCATTTTCATTCCGGCAGTTCCTACCCATAGGGAGAGGTGGGTCTGAGGCCTCATTTGGGAGCGTTGTGGTGGGTATGTTGGACCTTACTTTGAGGTAGGAAGACAGGAGACAGAGAGAGCCTTTTGGTGCTGGTAAAGGTGTCAGGTGGATGTGGAGAATGGTGACCTTCATGCATGGCACCAGCTGGCATAGCCTAGTTGAAGATTTTCACTTCCTTTTCATCTTGAATGGAACCTATCCACCTTATATTTCCCCCTGAAAAATGTCCTAAGTGTTTGACTGCAGACTCTTCTATGGTGAACCTGTGCTTTGCTTATTTTACTGAAGCAGTGCTGTTTTGGAAAAGACAATTCAGTGTTAAATTGGCCAGAAAGAGGGTGTCAGATTTTTGTTAACCAAGGCACTGCTCAAAGAAGGGGAGAAGTCAGTCCCTATCAAAATGCATGTTGATCTACAGAGAGTCATAAATGAGAATTAGTATCAAGCATTCAGTGCTTTCTGTGGAAGCTCTATAGCTTCTTAACCCAGTGTTCTGGATGAAATTCCTGACCTGGGTACCAGAAATGATAACTTGCAGTGAATAGTCCAGGTTTTGACAATTAAAGTTCTTTGCTCAGTGTAGGGAGTGGTTTTTTTTCAGTTTTGTCTGATTTATTTCTGCAACTGGTTGACTTAGAATTTAAAAACTGTGTTGTAAAGAATAAGAAAATAAAATTTACTCTACCATTCTGTAAATAAAAAAAACATTTAAGAGTAGATATGCCATTTCAAAGAAGGGTCTCTAATTAGGGAGAGGAAATGGGGTATTAGATTTTTTGAACCTTGCCATGGGAGATTTTATTGACTGTTGTCCAAATGACTGTCTTAGGCACTGAGTTACTTATCTAAACATTATCTCTCTCTGCATGCATTTTAGATAGAAGAGTGGAAAGCTTTTTTTGAGCATTTGATGGCACAGCTGACATTCCACAATTTTTGGTAAATAAGTTTTAAGTTTTACAGACAATTGTTGGGATTCGTGGCAAAACTCTTGTTCTGCTGCAGCCAGGACTTTTGCTTCGAACTGCAAACTCAACGCCTGCTTCACTAGGTCTCAGAAAATAGATGGTAAAATGTACAATGGCTTATAGGTATATTTGATTCCTGTTAATACTGTAACTGAGGCATTTTCTCCATCATGATAAAAAAAATGAGTTTGTTGATTTAGTCAGCTGTGGACAAAGTGATTGCATTACAATTCTTGTGGACAGTCACATCAGAGAAGCCAACACTGTTGTAAGTGCCTTCTTTCAGATATATATTAATACTTGTTTCTGTGGAGCAAACTTCTTTGCTATCTCTGTAAATACACAGATTACTTGTTTTTTAGTACAATCAGTAATAACAGTGTGGCCCCAGCTCATGTACTGTGTGCAGCTTTGTGAGTCTCAATAAAAGTAGAACATGAAACTATGCGAGTGTGTCAGAGAAGGGAAACCAAGATGGTGAAATATCTCAAGGACAAGACTTACAAGGTCACTGAGTTTCTTTACCTTGGAGAAGAGAAGGATAAGGATGACCCCATTGCTGTCTACAGTTCGTCAGAGGAGGGCAGTGTCTAGGGAGATGTTTATCTCCTCTCTCTGGTGAGCAGTGATGGGACACGAGCAAAGGGAATGAAGCTATGCCAGGGGAACTTCAGTCTGGACATTAGGAAAAAGTTCTCCACTGAGAGAGTGGTCAGTCACTTGAACAGGCTCCCAGCACCAAACCTGTCAGAGTTCAAGGACCATCTGTACTTACATGATTTAGTGTTAGACATCCCTGCACAGAGTAGGGACTCGGACTCAATGATACTTATGGGTCCCTTAAAACTCAAGATATTCTATGATCTAAACAATAATTTTTTATATAAAAAATAGTTTGAAACAAACTTCTAAATACAAACTTTAATAAAGTACTGATACTGATATGTATTTGCATGTTTCCAAATCCAGAAGCACTGAGATTTTATTTGTACTGCACCATTCCTGTTTTTAAACAGCAGTTTGGGGGTGTTACCTACACTGAAGTTTTAATTTTCATTGGGAGTGACTTCTGTGAGACAAATGACCCAATTATTGCCTCTTGCTATGCTTTGCATTGCATCAGGGCTGTTCTTGGATCTCACAGATCAGATTGAATGTAGCTGAACCAGAAGATGCTGTTCAGGAACATTTGATCCAATGTAACCTTTCATGAACTACCAGTTTATGGCACCAGATCAGTACTCATCTGATGCAAAATGCCCAGAAATTTTGTGTGTTAATACCAGTACACTGCCACTCTGTAACACTGCTGTGCTCTTACTGCACTGAATTACTTGCCAGTACATGCCTTGATCATGTGTCCTAGTGCTGCTGTATTGAAATGTAACTGTAGTTATTTTGTAAGTTGATTAATAGGATACTTGTGATATGCAATCAATATAATGCAGAGGTCAATGTCTGTCTGTTCAAGTTTTAATTAAGTCAGAAGCCAAAGGAAGTATCTATCACATAAATCAAAATTCAGTACTCAGGGTGGGCAGTAAAAGAGTGGTTAGTCATTGCAGAGCATTGCATTATCTCTGTACTTTTTCTAGTTTGTATACTCATTTCATTGTTATGTCAATAAATTGAACCGCTGCCTTTTTTTTTTTCTATAAAGGGAGTCCTGAGGCAGTTTTAGATATCTGGAATGAACTGATGATCATCCTTTGTAATCCTAACAGCTTTCTCATACTTAAAAAAGAGTTATTAGTAATTAAAATTATATTAGAGAATGGTTATATCTGTATTTTTTCCTTTATTTCTTTATTTTTGTCTGTCAGCCCATATGCATGTATGCCACTGGTTTTGATAATATTTTCTAATTTTAAAATGTGTATTTCTAATGGAGAAAATTAATAGCTCTTGAATTAAGTACTCTTAAGAGTGCTGAAAAAGTTTTTTACACCGATGGGTTTTAGGAGTGATGTTATAATTTGTGTGAATGAGAGAATTACCATGCTTAAAAAACATTGCACTATTCTTCAAGAGGTTAGATATAAGGAAGTCATTATTTTAGAATGTTACAGAGAGAATCATGTACTATCTTGAATTAGAGGGGACCCACAAGGACCATCAAGTCCAGAGAGTACGTCTGAAACTGAAAAAGTATTTTCAGGTGCAGTTGAAAGCATTTCCATAAGCGTGATTGTGTAATAACATGATTCTGGGTGGAGGGCAGATAAATTTACTGAAGTCCTGGGGTATGAGAAGCATTATGTGTTCATTCATTCCACTGTGTCTTTTGGTGTATGTCCAAGTGTATGTAGTATTGTGTAAGGGATTGTGATGGGCACAGTTTCACAGGCAGAATTCTACCAGCAACAGATGTTTAAATGCTGCCTCACATAGTAAATTGCCACATTTAAACAGACCGCCAATTATGCATAGTGGTTATTGGAAAAAAATACTTAGCATTTTTCAGTAACATGTGCCCCATCTGTGGAAGTTCAAGCACTTGCATGAAAGGCATAACTGTCCTCTTCAGTCACTCAAATCAAAGAAGTTTTATCTTCCTGAATATTATCTGAAAAGTTCAATTGGGAAATTAATTTAAAAAAAAAAAAAGACATCCTCAGAGCTAATTTTGTTTATAGTACAGCAAATTGCGCCAGCTTTATTGCAGTAAACTTGAACAATTCTTCTGTGGTCTTCTGCTAGAAGGTTGGCCGAGTTTTTGGAAAACAAAGTCTTTTGACATTGCACATTGTGTGGAAAAAAACCGCAAAGGTTTGAATATTATTTTCATCTATACATGTACAATATGAATGAACCATGAGTAGGAGTTAAGATTGTATAAAAAGGAAGAACATGTACTTCCTTGTGCTTTCACAATGATGCAGAATTTAAAATAGAAACTTGCATATTTATTTGCTCTTTACTTTTTCATTCAGGCATTCTTACCATGCTTCCTCTATTCACAATGAGCAGACCTTTATTATCTGAACAGTCAGTAATTTCTCAAGGAATGTTCTTTTTACAATACAAAAGAGAGAAAAGGTAACCAGATTCTGTTTATTTCCAAATGGTGATGCTGGTTTTTGTTCTTGGTTTGTCTGATGTCTTCTCTGGTATTTATAATTTCTCTACCTCTACCATTAAAAAAAAAAATCTTAAAAAACTATACTTCTCTCTAATTTATGAGAATTTTTTTCCCTCCTTGTGGGTTTCTTAAGATCTGTTACGATGATGCAATGGGAAAGATCATTGAGAATGAGCTGTGCAAAACCATTTTTACGTGTGGGGGTTTTGTTCGACATATACATTGTATATACTCAATATCATAGACTACATAATATTTGAAACAGAAAGAGGATTAGTGGTGGATATAAGCATATACCAAGAGACATGGCAAATGTTTCTTTTGGTTATAGAATTAATGGAAAAATGGTGTCATTGCTGTCATAGGTTACTGTCAGTTAAAACACACGGGCAATTGGAGACTATAAATATTTGCATCTGCTACTCTGAGAATAGGATGACAAGGTGTTGTTGCACTCCTTGTAAAGCAATTCTAAGCTAGGAGACCGTGCAAATATATGACTTTGCAAGCAACTATTCAATCTGTAGCAAGTACAGCTTTTGTTCCTTTGATTTTCATCTTCAGGGAACAAGTGCTAAGAAATTACTTGACTGTGAACCACCCCATTTCATGGTTGGAATTGGGTGCTAATTCTGACACACGTAATCACCTGAGAACAGCATAATGCTGTAGATTATAAATTGGCTTCCTGTTATTTATGTTATTATATGTGCTAGAGCTCAAGAATCATAAATTATAAAAGAAAAGAAGGAACTGGGAACCCCACTGAGGAAAAGAAATTACAAAACATGCTGCACTTTGACAGTTTGGTATCTATTTATCGTAGCATTTTGTGGGGGGATAAGAAGTAAAAGCAACTTCGGGATTCATAACACACAGCCTTAGAAACAAAACATTAAATTTTATTCCCTTCAGCAAATGTATAGTCTGTGTTCTGATGCATACTGTGAGCATCCATATGCCACAGTAAGATGCCAGAACTGCAACTTTACCTCAGAACTGATGTCATCTCCACAGTCCTTTTCCCCAAACCCTCCTCACTAGAAATATGTGATACATCTCTCCTCTGGCCTGTCTCCAGACACTGTGAGACAAAAAGCACTTGTTTGAATTTAGGGAATAGATACTATTCTAAAATAGGGTCATGCCATTGTATTTTTTCCCCTCCCCACCTTCCCCTGTAATAATTTTTCCTTCTTGCAAATAATCATATTTTCTTCTCAATTTAGATGTTTGTAAACACACGAATATATTTACTTATTTTCAGTTTTGATTTTCAAAGCATAGCCATGTCTGCCAGGTTCACAGCCTTCAGATACTGATGCTGCATCTTAAAATTCTCAACTGAGTTGTGCTTTAATTAATGAAAATGACCTTGATTCCTCCACAGACTTTAGCAGAATTGAATACTGCATAAAAAAAAAGGTTCTACAAATTTCTTGGGATTATCTCTTTGTATTGAGGCAGCACTGCATCACGTGACTGAGAGGGTCAGTCAATCAGATCAGATGCCACAAGTACTGAATTGCTTGTTGACATTTGCTTATTTAGTAAAAAATTCAAACATTGACATCAGTAGATAACAAATTTATGTGAAGAATTTGAGATTCAGCACTGAAATGCAGGAATTCCAATTTAATCTAAATTAATTACTTTCAATCAACAACTTTACAGTCATGAAAGAATGGAAATAAAAAAAGTATGTGAGGTGTTAATGAATATCCTTGGAAAAGAAGCCTGGTATTATCTTGAAGTATTTCTGAAATAATGTTCGTATTGATTTACTTTAAATTGTTCTTCCTAACCGAGGCACACTGACAGTGTTAAAGAATGTAATATGTGATTTTATTTTGTGTTTAGCTGAAAAAATATTAACACTGTGTTGAAAGGATTGGAATTTTGTACAATTCTGTGGAAGGTTGACCATAAATGTGAAGCTTTCAGTTGATAATGAGTCTTCTAGCTATTATGTTCTTTGGTGATCAGTTGTTTGAATTTTATTCAGACTTGAGGACATACCTCTTTTAGATTCTCTCTATATACAAGATAGTGTTTGCAGTTCTCTGCTTTATTACATGTCCTGCACCAGTCTAATGTTGTGGACCAATTAGGCTGTTTTAAAAACATGTCTTGGACCAGAAAAAACTTCAATTCTTTTGGCACAGGTTGATATGTGCATATCTATCTATCTATCTATCTGTCTATCTATCTATCTATCTATCTATCTATCTATCTATCTATCTGGTGGTATCATTTGCTTTTATACTTTTGCAGAGAAAATGGATGTTTTGGCAAGGTTAATAAGGTCGTGAGATAATCTGCCATCAATGAGTAATAAATTCTCTTTTATATATGTTTTTTTAGCCTATTGACATATTTTCTGGATTAGTGGACCACAGTTCTGTTCTGGTGTATAGGGCTTTACAGATGTTTGTTTTCATGATGGAGAGCATGTGTTTGTCAGCTCCCTTGTTGTGCATTAATGATTTGTTAAAACTGAACACAAAAGACACTGAGAACTCTGACATGATTATTATCATAATCTAAGTTAAGAGAGCTGGACATGAATGCTGGACCTGACTGCTTCATTAGATGCCTCCCATCCTGCCTTATGCTGTAGATGTAGTGAGTGATACGTTCTCTTCAAACCCTCATGATTTTCTGTCTGACTGGCTCAGTAGAACTGAAAAGAGGAGGGCTGAAAAACTGACTCTCTAATGGGAAGAAACACTTCAAGATATAGTTACTGATGATTATTTAGGAAATAACTAATGATTTTGTGTAGTGACTTTGAACTTCATGTGATCAGATGAAGGAACATAATAAAAGTGGGTTTTTTCTTCTCCCCTGCGCCCTTCCCTTTTTTCCCCCTGGAATCCTTGCAGTTTTTTCAAGGTAAGCTGCAAATGCTTGTGGACCACACTGTTCACTGGTCTATCAATTAACAGGCAGAGGATAAACTTCAGTTGAAAGAGGAAGGTAAAGTCTAGTCTTAACAAAAAATACTTATAGAGCAGCAACTAACTGGTAATAGTTAAAATTTGTAGTTGATGAATGCTAAGATCAGTAATCAGTCCTAGATGGGGTCACTGTATAATGGAAAATCTGCAATGAAGGAGACCCTAAAATTCACTAGCATGTTTTTTGCTCTCTTAGAAGTGAAACCCATTGAAACCCATCTTTGTATTACCTCTGTAATAAACACATAAGTTACATTTTGAGTTTAAATTCAAATCCCATCTCTATGCATAATTCATAGATAGGTATTCAAAAGTAGGTGGAGCAGGAATAAAACTGAGTAAAAAAGGCAGTTTTATTCATTACTGTAAAAAGTTGTTCACAGAGTTAGTTTAATTAGCAGTAGCATAAAGAGAATAATCTTTTGTTTTCAGAGGATTGTTAATGTCAAATGAGAAAAAAACCCCAAACCACCTCTCCTCAGTGCAACAGTATCTGTTTGACCAATTGAATATTCAGACTGTCTAGCTAAAGAGCATTAGCTCATGTTACTACATAATGATTTTAGGTGGTTTAATTTATACTAGGCTATTTTTATTGTTCTTGCCACATGTATGTCTTGGAGAAAAAAAACAAAAGCAAAATATTTTAACCTCTTCACGTTCTTTTCCTACATGACTTCACAAATATCATTTGTGATGGAAAGATCATATTAGATATATTTCCCTTGAAAACAACTGTCTAAATTAAAACTGTTGAAATTTATTCTTAACATAAATAGCCCTATAAACCTTACTTTCTTTCTCCTGTCAGTTCCTTTTCTGTGAACTGGTTATGTTTGCTATGTGTCAGTTAACACAATAAATATATACCAGATAGCCTGTTTAAACATGAACCATGTTTAACTGTATTGAATATCTAGTAAGACTATTTTATTGTGTTTTCTCTCTAGTCAGAGCTGAAATAGAATAATAGCGATGTGTTAGTCACCAAAAGGGCGTGTGGCTATTAGAAGACTGTATTTAATTCTTTAGAGTTATACCTGTTGAAATTTGTTTTATCCATATATTTTTATCTGAGTTAGTTGTCAGATTTGAGAAACTCCAGAATTTTCATCCATGACAAATATATTGTCATTCGTCTTTGTTTTGAGTTAGAATGAGTAATTGAAGTACCAACATAATGTGGACAAGGGACAATTTCACAGCATGGAGGTTTTCAACAATTTTGAATTGAAATTTACAACCTCTTTCACATTTTATGTTTTGTGGTAAAGACATTCTTGACTCAAAGTAACCAGACTGCAAGAATGAGGTGCATTAATCTCTTGTATCATGGTGCCTTATGAGACTTTTGAGTCAGGTCCCTCTTTTAACTGTTTTCACCTTCTATCTTTGGTTTTTGCTTGGACTGTGACATGTTACACCAAAAGCGATGCAGCTTTCATATGATATATTTCCCTGTTGAAACATAGGGAAGTTGCAGAAGTTGTGTTTGCCTACTGTCTCCAGTTATAAAAATCTCAGGCTTTTCTAATAAAAAAATAAACACTATTGAATGGGACACGATCTCATTTGCCTTTTTCACAACTGTTGTCTTAGTAGTTTGTGGCTGACTGGCTATGTTTTCCATTTTCCTTCTCTGTTTGCTATTGATGACATTTTATAGCAGAGTTCTTATTATCTGTCTGTAATGCATGACTATGCAGTTAATGCAACCAAATTTTATCCCTTTTCTCTTGCTCCTGCTCCCGATGTAGTAAGTACAGGCTTTTTCTTTCTGATATTATGGCTCTCTGCTGTACTGCCAATGCCTCCACAGCTTTATCATCAGCAAACTGAATCAGCATACTCCAAAGCTTATGCCAAAATCAATAATTAAAGTATTAAATAAGATGCCTAACAAACCAAAGGAGTATTGCTCAAACATGCATGTCAGAAAAAAATCTAAGAAAGATGAAATAATGTGCAGTGTGTTTCTGTCCAGCTTTTGATGAATTTTCTTGAGAGGGAGGAAAAAAATCTGTAAAAGCAAATGGCTAATAAAAATGTTCCCTTCTATGCCATTATTCCACTCAAACTGAAACTGAAAAATCAGAATTCTCGCAGTATTGCCTATACCAAGGATGAATCTCTTCCTCTGTTCTTTTGGTGACTCCTAGTTCCTTTAGCTAAAGATGTCTGAGGCTGTTCTCACCTTCATTCCCCTGAGCTCCAAGTGCTTTCCATTGAATGCACTCTACCTTTATGGAAAGAAGAAGAAATAATCTCCACTGTATTTAATGGTTACAACTTTAGAAGCTGCAAAACTTGTCATTTAACACCTGTCTCATTGCAGTAAGTGCCAAATAATATAGGTGGTGCACGAGTCGGAAAGCTGATAGAAATTTTGATGTTTCAGTATGCAGACAGGTATCTTCCTTCTCCCATTTTTGGAATTTGGATTAGGTGTATAAATGTAATGATTCCTGAATGTAGAAGGATTCAGCTCCAGTCACTCTGTCAATAAAAAAGAAAAGTAATATTTTATTTTTTTTTACATGGCACTTGAAAATTTCATGGGTCTGTGAGTTATGGCACTTGATTTGTTCTCATTTTTTGTCCATCCAGCATAATGGTTGCAGCTGCGGCAAATTATTGCAACAGCAACATAAAAGGCTTGTCTTCATAAGTATTATGAAAAATATCCTTTAAATTTATTTGTAAATATTTCATCTGAAAATATACTGTAAAGGAAGGAACTGGGTTTCTTTAATCCAACATATGGTGCCTGGAAAAGGTTATGATAGTTCCCCAGCAGAGATCCACACCTGTGAGCTAGAATAATTCACTTAAATTTAAGGGCTCTTCATGCATGCAAAGGAGGAGAGAAGTACCTTGACCATGATCACAGTAAAAATTGTAATTTAGACAAAAAGTATCTAACCATCTGTAGTTCCGTAACAACCTTTTAAATATGAGTAAGACAGATGAGAAATGTGCCTAAAATTGGTATGTGATAATTTAGTGTAAGAGTCTGTATGACATGGTTGCCCATGTTACCAGGAGCTGCCTTGATGACACAGGAGAGTTCTTCCCAGTTATCTTTAGAATAACTGCATTGATTTTTGGTGTCCTCTTGTTGGTAGGATTGAATTCAGTATTGATCTGTTGACATCACCAAAGGACCAGCCAAATTATCCTAGTCACATTCTTATCTCAAATTGAAATCAAATTCGTTTTGGGGGCTGTTGTGCTCTCCTACATCCTTAAATGTCTGGCAAATGTAAAATGTACCTAAGCGCAGCTGTTGCTCTTGGAGATGAGTGTGTAATGTGCTGTATATGTGTGCTATTGTGTTTAAAGTAATCTTAAATTCACCTTTCAGTGAGAATCAACCCTAAATATAGCATGGATACCTTTTTCATTCTGCTTGTAGAGATAATTTGTTTGGAAACACTGTGTTCAGAACTTTCAGCCATTTCAGAATCTACACACAAATGCATACATATGTTTGCAGTACAGCTTAAAATGTGCTGGCCACTCTAAATTATTTGAGTCTTTATACTGTAAGAATGGTGTTGCTGGGTCACATCAAAGGTATATTTGGGCCCGTATCCTGTCTCCGTCCATAGCAAGAAGCACATACCTAGAAAGGAGTGTAAAAATATTTATCCTTAGATATGTACCTAGAGTAGTCTCTCAGCCTTCAGAAATCTGAAGCTAAATCTGAACCTTCAGCTCTGCTCCTCATATCAGAACAGTGAATTTGCCTGCAGGGCTCAAGATTTAACACAGAAAGGATGAAGTTGGCACTGACCTGTTAAGATCATCTAGTCCAAACTCCCTGCTTTAGCATGGTCAGTTAGAGAAGGTTTCCCAGCAGTGCGTCCAACAGAGTTCTGAGTAGGTGGAGATAAACTAGATGGAGATGTTCACACAATGCATTTATACTTAGGACAATGCTTAATACTTCTTAACAGCTGTTGGTGCTTGAGTTGCTTTTTGTTTTTTTTTTTTTTACTTGTCACAGACTTGATGATTTGTGTAACTACTGTCTAGATCTCAAGATTTCCTTGCCTATGATAATAGGCAACTTAGTCTGTTTAATACATGAAATTAGGATTGTGTTCAATATTGGTAATTTTATATTTATTTATATGGGTTTTTAACTGCCATTTAATACCCTGTCACCTAATCTCAGTAGAGTTGTCATGTAGCTGGGCAGAGACTTACTATTATGAAGAACTTTGGTTATAAAAAATCCCAACCAACTAGTGCCACCTTATTTCTTATCTCAGCTGACTCATTGGAGCTCACCAGCTCTTGACCATTAGATTTACTTATGACCTCTCTGCACTGTGAAAACTAAACTTTTATTCCTTCTTTGCTTTGTATCTTTTAACCAGCTACTCATTCATTGCTGCCTTCTGTGGCTTCCCCAAGAAACTAATTTGAGTGACCTGTCAAGTAACTTTTGGAAATCCAAGTAGACTAATCAATCAAATTTACTTTATTCAGATCCTTAGCAGATCTTTCAAAGAAGTTCTGTGGTTTTGAGACATGGCTTCCCTCTACAGAGGCCACACCAATTCTTCCCCAGGATATTACACACATCCATATATCCACAGATCATGTTCACACAGATTTAAATGTCTTCAGCAATATACAGCAAAAGTACAGTCTTCCAGTTCTCTCTGATAACCATTTTAAAAAATTTGTCATATTTGTTTTGTTCCATTCTAAAAAGGCTAAGTAAGTGGTATACAAGAGCCTTACTTACTGCCTTAATTTGAGCTCTTTCATCCTTGAGTACAAGTTAATCCTTGAACTTGGCCTCAGCCAGTGCCCATAATGTGTTATTGGTCACTTTGTTTTTCACGTAATGTCTTCTGCCTCTTCTCTCTCTCTTTTTTAGGGAGATTTGAAGACTTCTTTTCCCCATTTGTCTTCTGAGTAAAGAAAGATTCTAACATTGGAAAACCCTCACTTTTTCAAAATCAGATTTATCACAGGCTGTTCAGTAGACACAAAATCTTTACAGAATTAAAATTTTACAATCATGGTGCAGCCACTGTTCACTGTATTTGGCCATTCTGTGCTGCAGAATGCTGAAGAGATTACCTTCAGTGCACAGAATTTTTTCATTCAGTGAAAAACAAGTAAGAGGTTACTCTCCTGTGCTTTGAGGCAAATGCCTGTTAATAGTAGATCTGAGGAAAGAAGCTGAAGCTGCTGTTCATCATTGCAAGATTTCATCCTACACTCATTTTACTGTACCTTAGTCCACTTTGGGTAAGGTGAAGGTCTTAATGTGTTTTTAATGTCTTTTTTTGTGTCTGTCCACATGGTTTTAGCTCCTTTAATTACAGCGAAGGAGAAATGAGCGTGACTAGAGATCAGCTACAATTTTGTGAAATTACTCTACATCTATCCCTATGCAGTGACTAATCAGTTCATTTGTCTTTCTGATGAACTGTTCAAGGGAGAGACCATTTTGGAAAGTTGAGGGATAGAAGTAGGTTTCCTGCCTAATAGGCAGACTGAGAAAATTTATTTGCTGTTATAGGCATAGTTTTTGAGATAGAAATGAGAAATGAATATTGTGAGTCTTGCATCAAATTACTGGTTTTGAGTGCTTCTGGAAATTATTTATGTAACAAGGTGTTTGTACAGCTTGTAAGAGAAGCTGTGGCTGAATGGCTGGAAAAAATGTGTCATTTTTGGACAGTGACATTTGTGCCTAAATTACTGCCATTTAGCCTGACTAAGCTATATAAGGGTCTTTCAGTATCTGCTAAACAGTAATCTGAATGAGAGCTTCTTGGTTTGTTAGGCCTTTCTGTCAGTTTCCATAGTGTCAGTTTTCATCTGTGACCTGACATTATAGTATCTGTCTTTTGTAGAAAAAAACCTCAGTTTTGTTTAACTGCTTGGAGGTAGAACAGGTAACAATGTTAACTGAAGCTAACATTGTCCCTGAAACAATTAGAGTTGAAGTTGTGAACACTCAGTAATTCATGTAACTTCCTGAATTCATATGTGCACACACGTACAGGAGAAGGCAGGCACCTCACAGAGAGATGAGAAGGCAGTTGGCAAGTTTTTAATGTGCAATGACTTCTATGATTCTTTTTGCTGACAAATTAATAGAAACCACTGATGAAGATGAAATGAGTGATAGGTGCTTAGAAGCCTAATGTAAGACTTAATTTTTCTTTGGAAGTGTTTGTCCCAGCTTTCAAACAGTGATGGACAACATTTCATTCTGAATTAAGGTAAAAAGTCTCTCCAAAGATTGTTGAAAGCTGTCAGTCATAATGGTACGTGAAGCCCAATAGAGCACATAAGGTAAATAGAGCATTTTAAGTTTTACCTGGATAGAATAATAAAGTTATTTAGGGTGGAAAAGAACCTTTGGATCACATACTACAGCAATAAACCTAATGCTGCCACATTCGTCACCAAACCATGTACGGAAGCAACACGTCTCAAACTTCTGCCAGCATCTGCTGTCTATTTTGACTGATAAATATCTAGTAGTAGCTACAGGTAGCTTGACAATTTCTCCTCTTTCTCCAGCAAAACTCTCTTTCTGTGCATCTCTTTGGAGTCGCCCTTCTCATAGGGTGATAAAGGATAAAAATCCTCCTTTCTTTCCCAGTTGCCACACTATTTCCATAAGCACTGCAAACAGAGAAGCCTCTGTGAGAATATTCTTCCTTACTTTTAAGTTTTTCAAAGAAAATGCAGAGAAGACTGTTATCCTTGATTCTACCTTTTTTTTTCAGCCTTGATTTGTGTTAGAACTTTCTGCTAGGAAGTAATACATTTTAATCTGATCCCTCAGTCATTCAGAAATGGACATTTTCATGGACTCCAAAAGAGTTATTCATCTAAAATGAACTGACCTCAAAAATTTGAAGAGGAGACTGGAAAATGAAATGAGCTTATTATGTTGCTCAGAAACTCTTTGTTTATTGTAGAGCATCTGATTTCATGGAGGACTCTACCTTGTACTGGGAGTCATATTAAAATTAGCCCTGCCATGTTGAGATAGTGATCTGCTATCCTGACAATGATTTAAATTCAAAATCCAATGCAAAATACATGTTTTAAGTGTACTTTTCTTTCTTCCATAAAATTCTGATGTGCCAGATTCTCTACCAAAGCTGTTTAAAGTATCTTGACAGACTAACATGAAGTATGAAAATTATTGGTTGGTCATGCAGACTTTTGCCTCTGGATTTCATAAGACTGAACTCTAACAGGATTGGGATGACTAATGTGATGATTATTCACTGATTTTACACCACCCTCTCAAGCTGGACCTGAATCACCAACTGGAACTGCTATTTTCTGACTTTAAAGTTTGAAAAGTTGTAGATAGGTCAGTGTTTTTTCATCCACATACAGAGTGCTGTTCAGGTTAGATTACCAGTGCAATCATTATGAAACAAAGCTTATTTATTTTACTTAAAGTACATTTAACATAAAACCTGATTTTATTTTTTTTAATGACGAAAGGGAATCTTTTACAGATCTGTTGCATTTTTTTTTTTTGGTTAGTATTTAAGAAATTTTGGCGATGTACGGAGCTAAGTACACAGCAAAAATAACGTGAAATATGTTTTCACATAACAGACTTTCCTAAAATTTCATAAAGTTCAGTTTCCAAAACTGTTTTCAGCCTTTTTTTTTTTTTTAATATATATATAATTTCATTGACTGATAGTCATAAAGGAATTGTTAGATTGAAAGCTGTCTTCATTCAAATAATTGCTGGGGTAGGCACAGTTGTTCTTGATTCAGATACTTAAGTGGAAGTCAGAGTACTTGGAAAACAGACTTTGCACGTCTGCCTGCTACTCTACAGTAAATTCTTTGCTCACTGCTTCTGCAGGGAAGAATTTTGTTGTACCATCTGCATGTTTAAATGGTGATGATTCTTCCTGTGCTTTGATTCTATCATTCTCTCCCTCCTACATAGCAGATTTCTTGTAGGGAAATTATGTTTGTTTCTACCACATGCCACATGAGTTGTTTGGGAAGCCCAAATAATGATGATTCTGAAAGCTATTTGGGGCCCTGGCAATCACCCTCAGCATTTAGATGTGCAAGTGAAGATGCACAACAAAGCTGGTGGTGGTATTTTTAGGGAAGACAAAATGCACATGAACTGCCATGAAGCTTCCTTTGGTAAAGAAAGGAACAGAGGTACCACCCTTGTGGAGTCTCTGAACAGAGCTGAGGTTCTTCTGGTTAATTTGTCACCACAGTAGCTCCCTTCTCAAGTGAAATTAAAGCTGTCATCAATTCATACTGCAGTCATACCTCAGAGATACAAAGTGGCATATATGAGGCCACCCAAGAATTTATTCTTTGTTTGTTTGGTTTTTTTTTTTCCCCAAAATGTCTTTTTTACAGACTTGAATTTAAGAACATATGTGAAATATGTCATGGCTTTGTTTATTCCAAATAGCTTGATTTGATAAGGATCAAGTAGTTTCTCTGCCTTCATGGTCATTTCTGCAAACACAAGTGTATTATCTTGGAAGTATCTTTCTGGACATCTCTACTGGCCATTTAATTTCATTATTTCAAATATCTTGGGGAAGCAAATTTCAGAATACAGTAGAACATCACAAATATATGCACACATAGAATGCATGCACACGCATAAACACTCATACACCCACCTCTTTCTCTGGTTTTTAGTTAATTTTTGAAAAGATAAGTAAATTTTCAGTCTTGTCAGAGAACATTTTTAATCCTTCTTGCAAAATGTATTCATTTTAGTTGTGATAGGGTATTAAAATCTACAGATTATTGTGTTTATTTGTTAATTTTGTAATTTATTCATACAGATACTTAAAACTGCTCTGTACAGTCTCTGAAGTTGTGAAAGTACACAACAACCTGCGGTAAGCAGTAGCACAAATCACTGGCTGAACTTGCAGTAAGGATGATTTAGAAGATCTGTTGGTCCATTCCCTAGCCACCTGGATTTTTCCCCATGCATCGTGCTTACCTTTATTTCTGGTCTCCTTTGTCTCTCCTCTCTTCAGCAAGGGGCTCAGGAGCCCTGAATGACTGAGAAATGAGGGGCCCAAGCAGAAGTGTTTTCTGCCCCTTTTCAGGTAGCTTTCTGTGTCCCTGCAGCAGTGCTGGCTCCAGCATGCAGCCAGCACTCATAACCCAAAGAAAGCTGATAGGTTTTCCTTCCACTTTGAACCTCATCCAGCATGATGGTGTGCCTCACCTCTTGGAAATGATTGGGCTTGAAATGAGAATATACTATGAGAAGTGGTATATATACCATTGCAAACAGAGAGACCTTTTATTATTATCCTGGAAAGCACTTGTTAGTTTCAATAATTTTTAGTTTTCACTGAGACTAGAGTAGTTGCAGAGCTAGAATTTCAGTCATGTTGAGGATGAAAGGTTCCTCTACTCTGCTTAATAGGCTTCACAAGGTAACTTTTAATGAGTTAGTGAGGAAAGAGCTTCTGTGTTGTAGTGATGTTTTCCGCAGGCTGGCACAGAGAGATTCTGTCACTGCCTCTGTCAGCACCATTCTGTGAGTCTAATGACTGCAGATGCCTGAGTGCTTCATATGCACACATACACTAAGAGATATTCATCAACTTCTTTGTATGCAATATTTACTTAGTTTTCACAACAAATAATTGTATTCATCAGCCAAGGATGAGACTTTTTCAAGGCCCTTGAGTAAATAAGGGAACTTAAAAGCAATGAAAGTTCTAGTGTAATTATTTGTACAGTGAGATAAAAGTAGCAGCTTCAGATAGAATGATGGAGGCCAAACCTGTAATGCTGAAGGATAAGATTTATTTTATTTTTGTGGTAATTACATTAGCTTGAATAATTTCTTTTGAGTGAAACTACATCTTGTGAGTTCTCTGGTAAAATATTGAAAGTCTGATATATCAGCAGTGGTTCATGTTATTGTATTCTTTTGGCTGAAAGAGCTAATTGTACTTAGGTGTGTTAATTCTCCCTGAAGTACTTCAGGCCCATAAGATTGTATTTTCGTTCTTAGGGTAGCTTGCAGTGTGACATTTGAGACAGCATTCATAAAGATTTTATACCAAAAACTGCAAGATCTTCATAGGTAGTTTGGAAATGTGTAGTCTATTTCTCTCTGCTGGTGGTGTGTTTTTGTTGTTGTTGTTATTTTGTTTGTTTGTTTGCTTGTTTGTTTGTTTGTTTTTGTTGTTGTTGTTATTTGGATTTTCTTCCAGTCGTTGCGATCCATTGCTACAAGTATTTCCAGAGGTTTCCATATGGTACTTGCTTTGTACAATTGCTGTCTCTAAGGTGGTGTTTGCTTGCACTCAGATCTTAGCTCTTGAGCAGTCATTTACTAGGAGTCACTAGTCTTTGTTTATAGATAGTTATGAACAAAAGCCAAAGTAATAAACTGCATCATCAGACATGCGTACAGGTCTATTTGAAGGCAGGGTTTTTGCAGAAGAAAAAGCCTTTGGATTTCATCAAATGGAAGTCATGACTGACTGTTTGAAGCTATATTCTCTTGCCTTAATTGAGGACCGTGGTTTTTGCTGATGGGTTAAATTTGTCTATGCTGTGACTCACATGGCTCACCAGTTTCATTTTACAAAAACTTATAGTGTGACCACAGCTAAGGTCTGTTCTTTAAAAACTCAAATATCTGCCTTCAGTTCTTCAGCTAGGTGTTACTCTAGGGAGAAAATACTTTCTATTTACTTTATATTTAAGTCTTCAATTTCCTTTTCTGAATGACTTTCTGACACCAGTAATAAACTATGTGCAGCAGTCTTCTTTGGTACCCCTATCAAATACTTGCGTGGAAAGCAGTGAAAGCACATTACTCTGTGTCTGACTAGTTTCTAAACAATGGACAAATGATGGAGGGTAGTCCAGAGTGCCAGAACCGGCTCAAAGTGCACCAACATACAGCATTAACTGTCTCCTTGTACTAGCAGTAGTTTGCAGGAAATTGTTAAAACAAAGATAAATTTATATATTTATATGAAATAACAAAGAAAGTGTTGAGATGCTTCCAGATTTGCCAAGATTCAGCTCTGTGTTGAAGAGAGCATGGGAATGTAAAAAGGCTTGATCATGAATTAACTCCATCTGGAGAACAAAATTTCACCTTCACTTAGAATGGTACTTGAGTATTTTATATTAGTCAGGGAGAGGTCATCCTGACTAGTTATTTTTGTCCAGGCCAGTTTTAATTCTTGTGTGTTCTCAAGTGTACATTTCCAGATTTGGAGTGTCTGTGTTTAAAAAACGTTACATATTTTTATCCTGCTAAAGTGATTAGTGTCCATTAACAGCCTCTTATAGTAATTCATGTAAAGATTGAGCAGCATCGAACACAGGAGCAGACACAGGACTGATGGCACATCTGTCCATTTGAACAAAATAGAACTATTTTTAAATCGCAAATAGTTTATAGCTATTTTTTTCAATGTGTTTACCCAATGTTTCACTGACTGTTTTCTCCTAGACTGTCTCCTTGTATTATTTCTGAGAATGTTGTGCAAGACATAAGTTGCATGGATGTGAAAGTGTATGGCATCTGCTGCCTCCACTAATAATGAGGCCTGTTACGGTGTAGAAAAAACGTTGATAATTAATTGCATTTGAAAAATGGAGGTTGGTTGCCAGTCAGCTCCTCATTCTCTGCTGATTCTCTGGTGATGACCAATAGTATTTCTAATGATTTTTTGCCCCCTGATACTTCTCCAGCGTATGAAGTTCTCTGGACTCCGTTTTCCTCTCATATTACTTCTCCTTTTACAGACAGTGACAGTTTGACTTTCTTCTAATCTTCTCACTCTTTCTCTAATACTTCTTCACTAATTTACTCTATTATCAAATATTACCACTTGCGGCTTTGGAATTTCTTCAGATCACTCTTTTTTTTCTGAGAAAAGTCATGAAGGCCAGTAAGTTTGATAACATGTAATTTCTCCCTCCCCAGTCTTAGGCTGTTACAATTTTTCTACTCACCTGAACAAAGCTGACCCTTTAAGGGAATAAAGGGATTAAACTTCTCTCTTGTAGAGACTTTGTGATTGATTTTTTTCCCCCTCTGGACCAAGTATCTGGAAAACACTACTTTTGTTTTTTCTCATAATTCTCTCTTACCTTTGACTCTTTATGTTTGCCCTGCTATTTCAGAGGTGACCCATGTAAGCCTTTGTTTTGTTTTGCAATCATCTTCAGTAATATGACCTATTTTATTTTGGCTATGTTTGTGTCTTTTTGTTTTGATTGGTTCTTTCTGTACTGCTTTTTCCTCATTGTGGTTGAAGAAAAATCCAATTTGCTATGTTGGTCTTTTATTGTTCTTGCCTGTCCCTGAGTTGCACTGGAATAGTTTGTATTGCCACTCGTAGCTGTGTTTTCTGTCTACTTTCCTAAATGCTCTTGCCTTAAACTTGCCTGTCTGTGATCCAGGTTACTGATTCTGAGTTTGATTTCAAAACAGCAAGTCCAATATTCAGATAGTTATCTATTACAACCTGTACCCTATGACTGCATAATTGTTTTCTCAGGGTTTTTCAAAACCATGTCAGATTCAGCATTGAACAAGTGTAAGCTGTAGACAAACTGCTCTGCTTTTTCTGTAAGATATTTTCCTTTTTTATTTTATTTCCTCTTTTATTGTATTTATTTAAATTTCTCTTCCTTGAAGCCGTATGTTTAACCACTTTGGTATAGCATTCATATCTGAAACGTTGCATATAGTAATATTTAATTCACATAGCAGGTATACACAGCAGTCATTGTGTTTATACTGAGTGACATGAGACATCATTCATACTTATTATTCTCAAGGGACAGTGAGGAATAGAAATAAAGCCTTTCCCATGTAACATTGAAAAGGCTTTTACTGAGTGATTTGCTAATCAATGCTTTCTCTTTGAAGCTGGAAAGACAGTGATCATTTATAAATTGGCCATCTACACAGTAGAACTATCCACTGTGAATAGAGAAAATATTAGCTAATTAGATTAATTTATTCATTTGTGGTTATATTGGACTATAATGTCTAGTGAAGAGTTACTGTGATTTTTTTCAGACAGAACAAATGGATGCTTTGTGGACATGTTTGTTCATAAATGGCAGAATATACAATATACCATAGAGATTTCCCTAGTTTCTGAGCAGTCTGTTAGTAATTGTGATAAGTGTCCTGTATACCTACACTCATTCATATGAGCTTTCCAAATAGATTCAGGGAACTAGTTTCTATAGAAAGATTATATAGCAACTATATTGAAACATAAGAAAGTCAAACACATTGTCAGTATCTTTTGTGAAGAGCATTCTGTCAGTTTTGTTCGATGTCAACAGCCTTTTGTTTCTTTTCCATAAGATATTGGGTGCAGTTGTACTCCTTGAATGACAAAATGCACAGAAGTAATAAGTGCTCTGTGTTTTTTTAAGAAATTAATTCCTCAAATAGTATAGATTTAGTATTTTTCAATTCCCAGGGAAGAATTCCAGATACTATGAGATGTCACAAATCCTTAATAATTCATATAACTAGTCGTGCATGTTTCATCTGTGACAGGCAAAAACTCAAGAGTAAAATAGTACAAGTATCTACATCTGAGAGCAATGAAATACTTTGGAAGAAAAACCAAAAATCTGTGAGCTCTGAGTAGTCATACCATTAGTTACATAAAATTTTTCATTTTACCATATGCTTCTGAATACTACGTTTTTGGATCCTTTTAAGACTGGCAGTGCTTTTGTGTGTACTTCTGATCTTTCTAAAATATTATTTAACTTCTCACTTATCTTGCTCAAAATCTCTATTTAAAGAATTGGGAGTTTTTTTTAAGTAAGCACCTCTGTTCAGCTCTGTAGGGGATGTCGTTACAAAAGCTAAGCTCACACTTTTTATATGAAACACAACTATACTATTGGTGTTTTAAAATAGGTATAGTTATTATGACTTCAAATGCAAACTTATCATATCTTTCAGAATATTATTTAGTAATTTTGATTGAAATCTTCTTTATAGAATCAAAGAATTGTAGATTGGGAAAGACTTTTAAGGTTTTCAAGGCCTGAAATTATTAATTATGGTTTGGTGGCTTTTGTTTTGGAAGGGTGTGTGTTTGGTTTGTTGTTGTTGTTGTTGTTGTTGTTTTGTTTTGGGGGTTGTTTCTTTTCTTTTCTTTTCTTTTCTTTTCTTTTCTTTTCTTTTCTTTTCTTTTCTTTTCTTTTCTTTTCTTTTCTTTTCTTTTCTTTTTTCTCCTTTCTTTTCTTTTTTCTCTTTTTTCTTTTCTTTTCTTTTCTGCTTTGCTTTGCTCTTGCTTTTCTTCTTCTTCTTCTTTTCTTTTTCCTTACTTCTTTTTTCTCTTTTGCATTTTTCTTTTTCCTTTTTCTTCTTCTTCTTTTTTTTTTTTTTTTAATCTCTATTCACAATTCCCTATGCAAAATTGCCTATCCTACAAAACCAATACCTCACAGCCCCAAATAATCATAAGTCTCTCTCCTTTCCCTGCTGCAACTGCTCCTCTGGGTGGCAGGCCCAGGAAAACGGCCAGGACACCACAATCCCCGACAGGAGCTGGCTCAGCCTTCTGTAATCAAAAGGGCACGTTAATTACAACACTTGCCCAGAAAAAGACACACAACGACTGCCAGTTAAGATGCATTCACAGCCACCAGCAGCATTTTCCTCCCTTCCAAGAAGGGACAACCTTTAAGCCCTAGCTAGAGCTTGTTGTGAACCTAAATAGGACTTCAAAGGGAAGGCGAGAAGGATCGGCAGCTCCCGACCCAAGGAGGAGACAGGGCAGATACATTTCCCCAGAAACGGGCAACACACAGTCCGGGGGAGGTGCAAGGGATTATTCAGACTCTCTTTCACCCTCTGTCTTCTCCCCTTCTTCTCCTCTGCTGGGGGCTTCTATGCTAAAAACACTGGAAGAGGAGATGGGAAGTAAGAAACGTCACCCTAAAGCTCTCCAACATTAGGCTGTAAGTATGGGGAAACATATATGTGTTTAAGAGTTTTATGCTGCATTCTTGCAACTGTGGCTCTACTGAAGCAAAAAACCTCTAAAATAAAGTGGAGACTGCAACCACAAAGTCCTATCCCACCTCCATTCTTCTCTCGACAGATCCCTTTTAACCCTTCAAAGTGTTCATTAAAACAGTATTCCTTCATGCTTTGCTAATTTTCAGTTATTTTCAGAAAGGGAAATAAATATCTGTGGTGAATTATGTCCAGAGCTTGTTTTGCAAACTCCTTGTAGAGAGGATACTCTTGCAACTGGGCAGCAGCAGATACTCTCACCATGTCCAGCACCACCATACTCTGCAGCAGTTCCTGTCCCTCTGCCTCCTTCGCTGGATTTTGCATGAACAGGCTGGGAGCTGTGTCTGTCTGTCCCAGCCGATCTAGTCTGTTTGTCAGGTGGGCAGCTACAGAGCACAAGCCAGTGCTAACCTCTGCATGACACTCGGAAGGGGACAGCAGGAGTATCTGCTCTTCAGGCTGCAGAGATGGGAACTCACAGCCCTGCTCTTTCGGTTTGTAACAAGCATGTGACAGGTAATACATACATAACATATAAGAAGGGTTTCTTTTGTATTTCCAGATTTCCTGCAAGCATTCATGATTAAGGAAGTAATAACCTATGATATAAAGAGGAATAAAACAGACTTCCAAAATGGCACAGGAGTCATTTGCACTGTTACTGCATCAGGAGCTGTGGTTCCAGTCCTGCAAAGGCTCATGATCAGGTCTTAAATGTAGGTGCTGTGAGCAGTTCTCCAGGAGTCAGAGTGAGCAAAACTGCAAGGATTAACCAAAATAGGACATGTACGCTTTCAGACTGCAGTCCATCCAGTGTAGGAGCATTTTAAAAAGTTGTTTGCACACCTAACTCTTTGAGGCACGACCTTGGCTTTGGTGTTTGGGTGCTTTCATGCTACAACAGTAAAAAACAGTACCCAGAGAACAAATGTCAAAACCAATATTCATGTATTCATTGCACAAATTTTCATGGTTGAAAATGGTCAGGGTCAAAATGTGTTGTAAATGCCAATGTAGTAAACGACTGGTTTATGCTTACATGAATATTTCAAAATGTATTTGGGCTGCTTTGCTCAGCCCTACTCATTTAGAATTGCAGGGGAAAGGGAGGGGGAAGGGAAAGGAAAAAAGAAATAACTGTGGTGAAACACAACCAATGACAGAGTCAGACGTATCTTTTTGTTAAAAAAACCCTTTAAAAACAGCCTGAAAAAACACTCAGGCAAATGCTCACAGAATGATCCTGTTAACTTCAAATCTCTGCAGCAATAAACACCATTTTTAGTTACTTTCCTCCTGCAAAGTCCTGATGCTTTCTTCCTTGATAGATACCTCAGAATGTTTTTGATTTAACCAGTAATATAAATTCTGGGGTCCTTCCCTTACCCTTTGTAGCTTTTCTGGGCTCTGGCTATTTGGAGGGTGAGGGCAAAATGCTCAGGGGTATGTCTGGCTGAAGAAATCAAGGGAAGTCCCCTCCTGCCATTTGCCAAACTCTGGCCAGGGATGCTCTAAACACATTGTTCCTTGTCAGCTTCTCACAGTATGTACTCACACTGCTTTATCATATTCTTTCTATTAGGTCCTAGTCTTTCCCAGAAACTGAGTTATCCTCAAGCTGAAATCTAGGAGAAGCAAATTTGGGTTATTCATAACTCCACTTCTGACAGGTAGTGAACATTATGCCAGCTTATGTAAGAGGTTGGAAGGCAAAAATTCTCATCACAGCATAAAAGTCCATTTTTTACTGCTCTTCCTAGTTTCAGAGGGGTAGTATTAGGACTCTCCTCTTATATGCTTTGAACTTTGTCACCTTGAAGACATTACATTAAGAAAAAAAAAACAAAACAGAAAAACCCTCAACACAATAGTATTTCAATCAGATGTTCTGCCGCTAAGAAGTCAGCTTTTAAGTATAGGGTAATTGCTATTTCTGCAATGTTTCATTAATTGTTTGTCACTCGATAATAATATTTCAATTTACCTGTGCAATAGCAACGCTAAATGCTACAGTCCTCTTTTCTAGCAGCTTCATGGGGAAATATTCTGCTATTACGGAGTAGCCCCCCTTTTTTTGGCTGATCTTACAGATACACTACACACTAAAATGTAGCACTGCTATAGTCTCATATTTTCTTATATTTTGTATTTATTGCTGTATATTTTACTCACTAAGAAAATATTTTCAACTGCCAGGATTTCTATTTATCTTTAAAACAAAATAATAACTCACTTCATCCATGTGAGAGATCCTTTTTTTTTTTTCATCCTGAATTTTCCAGTTTGCCTCATTTCTTTTATGTAGCTTAATTCTGCATAAAAGTTACACGGGGTGAAAGAAGGAGATACCTTTAATATAGCTTTCCTACTGTTAAATAGCTATCTTATTCCCCCTTTCAAAAAAAAAAAAAAAAGGCAAAACAAAACAACTACTAAAGTGACAAAATGACATCAACAAGTAGACAAAGAGAAGTGTTAGAGGCGACTCAGACCTGTTGTCCATCACATGCTTTTCTCTCTGGTGTTCCCCTTAAAGACTGCTGGGTTGAAGACGAGCCATTCTTCTCCAGATTGCATTCTCCCCCTGCTTTAAGAGGGCTTTACTTTCACCAGAAAATGTTTATTGTAAAAAAAAACCAAAAAAACAAACAAAAAAACCCAACAAAAAAGCCCAAACCAAAACAAACAAACAAAAATCCCAAACACAGCACCCCCTCCCCTCCCCACCAAACAGCTGTTATATATCCATTGTAAATGTTGTGCCAAACTCTAAGAAGTGCCACCTTGGTTTTCATCTTTCTGGGATTTGAGCAGTTGTGAGCAGAACAGCTGCATATCCATAAGCCCAGGGCAGGTGGCCCCAGTCAGACACGTGCCACTCACAACCACAAAGCTGAAAAATCTGACCAGTTCCTTGATAGTCTGAAAATGTTCGTGAGTTCCAGTTTCTTCTCCTTTTACTTTTATGTAAAGGAAAGTAAAAGTCCAGTTCAAAACTGCTAAGTAGTTTTCCCATGTTTGCATTCAAGAAATAACTTTCACGGCCATAAAAAATATTCACACCACTAAAAAAAAAAACAACCCACAATTTTCTCAGCCCCTTGTATGAAAGCCAGTGGTTTTGCATCATCATCCATGATGTCATTTGACTCTTTTAGAGTAGTCTGACTGCAGGTCTCGGTGAGGGGTCTGCTTAAATAGAAGTTCAATGTCTTTGGTTCTCCTCTTGCATCAGAAGGATTTTCCTTTCCAAAATAAGTCTAAAGTATTGCCCTTGCAATACCAGGTCCTTTTAAATCCCGTTGTCTTTACCCGAACTGTGGGGCCACGGTGGGCTTGGAAAAGGGCAGGGGGGAATCTGAGAGTCTTTGAGTCAGCACATCAGCTCAGAAGGGATCCACCACAGAAGGAGTAACGACGAGCTGCAAACCAAGATCAGAAGTTGTTACAAACTGACCCGATTTCAGCTCTGAATGCCACCATGTCTAACAGGCAGAGAGCTACAGGGGATAGCCAGGGGAAGAAGAGTGAAGGACAGCTCTAAAACCAGTACAGATCCTTGCTTTTATCCTGAGTCTGCAAACCTGAGAATGGAGAGAAGAAAAAAAAAAAAGGGAAGAAGAAAAATAGGTACAGGTGTTTAAGGACAAAGGAGAACAAATTGCATTTCTGCCAGCTGAGATCAGTCTAAAGCATGGGGTCTCTAGAGCCCCAGGAAGGCTGTGAAGCAAGGAGAAGAGCCCAAGCCAGACTGGAGCCTGGCAGACTGGAGCCTGGCACACATCCCTCCTGCTGTAAATGAGGACACCGAAAGGATCCATTAGGCGCTGTGATAACAAAACCAGCATGGAGCAGGCTTTCCTTGCCTTCACAACCACTGATTCAGGATCTGCCACTACTAACTGCCTGTGTCCCTGAATTTATCACCGCTACAGTCACACAGCCTTGGTTCCAGACACCCCACCAGGCACTACCCCATTGCCCTTTTTGCTCAGCAAATGCAATTGTGCTTTCATCTCAAAAACTGGAAGGAAAAAGTAAATAAGGAAAGGAGATAGTTCATGAACCTGCATGGGGTCTAAAAATTACCTGCTCTGCTGTGGCTGCCCTCAGGGCAGCATGCAGAGGGGGCCAAGCAGTGACCTTTAGGGCTGCTTCATCCTGCTCCCAGCTCTTGCTGCTCAGTGTAGAAGCAGGACCAGTGCCCAGACAAGAGTACCTCAAAGCAACCTGTACCCTCAGGGCATGTTTGCAGGCATCACAAAATTAAAACTTGCTGGCCTAAAAGCCCCAAGAAGAGCACTCAGGACAGAGCTCAGGTGTTGTGCATGGGGCCTCCACCCCCAATTTATTCCCTCCCAGCAGCACCCCAGCCACGCCCCCGGGGTGGTCCTGCCCTACTACTGTGGATGGCGTGGAGTCAGGGAGCAGGGGTGCAGCCAACTCAGGGAACTTGTAGGGACCGAGGGTAGCTCGTTACCTGTGTCAACATTGAGGCTGATGCTCTGTGCCATGTCCCCTGATGCGTTGGGGAAGGGGCCTGGTGTCGTCCAGGCTGCAGCAGCACCCGCTTCGCTCTTGCCCAGTTCACAGGGTGGACTGACTGGAGTGGACACGGAGGCAGGTGTGAGGCGATGAGGGCGGACGGAGGCAGTGGGCACCAGGAGGGAGCCATAGCGGGGGTCAAAGTGGGGCCCGTAGACCTCGTGCATGGCAGCGGGGCGAGGGTAGGCAGTGCTCTGTGTCCCAATGTAGGGGTGGTGGTGGTGGTGGTGGTGGTGGTGGGCATGGTGCCAGGGCTCAGGGCCTCCCTGGTGCAGGTGGCCATGCAGGGAGGCGGGTGCGTAGGGGTCGGTGGCGGTGGCGAAGGGCAGCTCGCTGTGGGCGGCAGCTGCCAGGGGGCTGCTCAGGCTGGCTGGGACTGA
>NW_020955269.1:0-111132 GCF_003031625.1 Empidonax traillii
TCAGTTGGAAGGAAAACACTAGGCAGCAATGTCATTGGTAGGTGTTTGGATTTAATCATCTTATACTGTAACCTTCATGCTTTAGAGTTTGAGGGAAGAAAAAGTTCCAACTCTAGACTGAACTCTAAAGTACATGTACATTAATCATAGCTTATTTTTTTCTGATTTATTTTGGATAAACAAAGGTTTTAATTATACAGGTCCCTGTTTGTTCTGTTTGTTTCCTAATTAGAGAAAAATGGCAAGTCTCCCAATCTAAGCTCTTTCCCTCTGAAGAATTTAACAATACATTTGGACAAGCACATATATTTATTTGGAGACTAAACAATGAATAAAATCCCATTTGCACTTAACAGAGTAAAGTTTGCCAGAATTCAGTATGTGAGCCAAAGCTCCACACTCTGCTAATGGCAAAAATGGCTCTCCCTGCAGTCCAGTGCTGGATTATGTACTTTCCTGTTGGCAAGTATATACCTGGAAACACCCACAACACCTGCTGTTTATTATAAATGGCTGTATTGAAAGTAGACTTTCGACTGTGAAAGAAAGAAAGAGAGAAAAAGAAAGAAAGAAAAAGAATTTTGTGTGTGTGTAAATTATGGACAAAGATCATAACTGTGAACTCTGAACTGATCCTGCTGAAAGCACTCAACTATGAAGTGTATCTATACAATAACTTTTACCTAAAAAGCTTCAAAACACAAAGACTTTCTGTAAAGCTACTTAAATATTATTGTTAAGGTGGGTTATGAAGCAAAATGAGATGAGGAAACTGAAGGAGGCCAGGAAAAAAGCCAAGAAATCTCAATTCTAGTGACAACGCAAATGACCAGAATTTTGTACTCAGTTAAATCCAGATTAACATGTGCTCTTCAGTGAAAATTCTGTCAGTGTATTTAACCAGTTTATAACTAAGTTAGTACTCTTTCCTCCAAGTTACATGCAATTGTTTTTCAGATTCTACTTGCTTATCAAAACATTAGCAAATGACAAGGATACGGAATGTGAGCACCTTAAATGATTGTTTATTCAGAAGGGAAAAAAACCAAACAAATAACCCAACAGAACAACCACTGAAAGTCTCCTACAGCTCTTACCAGTAAGTACAATGAGATCTGATTCCTATGACCTCTTCCTACTCCCATTTGTTTAGACTGAGTCATTTTCCTGGATGATCCCTCTTATTCTATCCTCTCCCCATCTCCCAGCTTTTCCTTGAGAAAATCTTTCTGCAGCTGATATAAGAACTGCATTATTTTCCCTTTGTCCACAGCTTTTAAGGTGATAATGGAATTACGCCAGCATGAATTTTAACTGTGTTCATTCCTACCAGCACGATGCTGTGATCAGATCTCAGGTCCTGATCTGGCTCACTCCTTTTGATGAAATAGGTCAGTGAGTATCTCTTTCACTAAGTCTGTCGGCATAAAAAGTAGCAGAAACAACAATTATACTGCAGATTAGATAGTAGTTATTTCTTTTACCTTGAAAACAGCCACGGCAGGACATAGCTCCTCTCAACAAGCTGAACACCTGGTAATAGCCAGCCTACTCTCTCAGGGTCTTTGTGATTAAACCAGATATTATTCCATCCCCTTTTAATTGTGAGAAACAAAAGCCTGTACAGAAAAGATATCCACAGAAAAACTACATAGATCCAGACATTAAAATTAGACCTCCAAGGCCTACAAAATATCCAGTCTATAAGATTTACCCCTTCCTCTTTTGGCAAGTGACCCCAGTAAAAGGAACTTGCCTGGTTCTATTAAAAGGGTCTCAACATACATACTTAATGTAATAAAAAGGTCTTATCCATTTATACTCAGCCTGGAACAGTGTCTATCACCTTCAACCCCCTGCACATCAACCTGGACTTCTACTTTAGTATTTTCTTTTTCCAGCCAGCTTTTCCATCATTCTTCCAAATTAAACTGTATTTCTCCCACTACTCATACTCTACAATCAAACATCACAACAGAATGTTCACCCCTCAATACATTTTTAATATTTTCTGTCTCCTGCAGTGCACTCTGCGTATTTTCCCAGTTCTAAAATTGCCTTTGCACTTCTCTAACCCATCATAAAAGGAAGCAAACCTGTTTTATTTGTATTTTTGTATAACTCTGCTTTGAGTCTGGCTTCCACACTCATCAACTGAACGGCAGACCTGCTCAGAGCTGTCAACAGAACAAAGTCAAGCTGAGCTGCACCATGATTTATGCAGGTAGGGCCAGACCTGTCAGTTCCACTGTCATGACAGTGGGGAGGAACAGAGGGGTAGAATTCCTACTGCTGAAACTCTGGATTCACTGCATCACAAAACCAACACCGATTCCAAAATGACAGAGTGTAATATGTAATTCAGAAAAACACATTTCACTAGCACAACAGTAGGATAAATAAATTGGGAGACAATCTATATTAATACTGGAAGCCTGCAAGTAGACTGTTTATTTCTCCCATTTAGATTCATAATGAAGATAAAATATTTTGGTTAAACAGAGGCACAATAAAGAAAAAACACAGTTTGATTTATGATTTAAAGAGAGATCACATGTATTCTAATATCACTATTTATTAAAATTTCTCACAACTGTGACAGGATCTAATACCTTCAAAATACCAAAATGCAGCTTGACAAAGCTACCTCCATTTCATCCCAAGCAGGATTTATTTGGATGAAGTTATAGTTAGGTTATTAAATGATTCTTTTGTTACCAATTTCCCAGCATTACCCCAGTCATCTGATAAAAATCAGTAGTTAAGTATTATGGCGGTCCATATTCCAGCTCCTGTCATAGATGATCAATCATCTCATTCAGGGACGGAAATAGAGAGTTCTGGTCAGCTGCCCAGATGAAACACACTGAATGTAGTGTTTTGCCTTGGTGATGAATTTCTACTTATTCACACAATTAACACCTACATGAGTAAAGTGGTTCCATATATTATGATTTCAGACTTCAGCCTTGCAACTGAAGAAAATCCATCGTTCAATGTGATCGGACAACACAGAAATGCAACCAGTATTTCAGCTGTAAGAAACACCCGCACAGATTGCTAATCCCTCCATTTGAACTGGCGTATGTTCACTTGGGGACCCTGTTTTGTGCAAGACTTTCAAAACATCTATGTCAAGCCAAGCTAACCAAAGAGGTTTCGATGGTCTTTCTGTCTTCAGGAGGAAGAACATGTCACTGTCATTATGGAGATTCACTTACAGCTTCTTCACTATGTTGTTTTAATCTTTTTTGGTTTTTAAGGTTGTACTGAAGCTGTAAAGTTTTGAAATACGTGACTGGCTCTTACCATGTTGCAGCACTGTGCCCAGCATAGTTGAATTTTAATCTTGCTTGGGGACTCCAAATACTGCTGCAATAGCTTCTTGATGACACTACTAGACATACTATCTTAGAAGATACTTAACTTTTAGCTTTAATAGGTATAATTCCCCTATGATGCAGGTTATAATGCTTAGAAATATTATTTTTGGCACTCTCCTAAGTTTACAAGCAAGATATGTATAGCAGCTGCTTGAAGAACTGCCCAAATCAGCTTAATATAAACTGACCTTAATACAAGGGAAAGGATTGGTATTAATCTATTTGAAGAAATATAGGGAAGATTCTTAAACATAATAAGTTTCCTTAACATGATCTGTTCTGAAGCTTCCTTCTCTCGATTCATAAGGGAAATAACTCATGCACACAGGAATCACAGACAATTAAGAAGAAAAGTAGAATGACTGGTTTCAAGTTTCCTAAATGGAAAGGGACAAAAATTTCACCATCTATACTCTTCCTTATCAAGGGATCGTGTCCATGGCAGTTTTCTGTGTTAGCATTTTCCTTCCAGCTACTTGTTAGGTTCCTCCCTTGTCCTAGTACACACAACCCCTGCTATCAGACTCTAACTATAAAATGAAAACTCACTGTAGAAAAAAAGGGCATCTAATTGCTTCCTTTCTTGGAGGTGCATCGTTCAGTTCTCTTGTACAACTGATACAATCTGACATGAGCATTGTAATTCAATACATCAACTAGAAAATGTATAAAGACAGCTTTTCTGAAAAGGCAACCGCATTTATTTTTTCAGAACGCAAGAAGGGAATACGAAGTAAGCCTAATGTATGTCTTATATATTCCTCCTGTCAAAATAAAGATAAAATGTACAACAGCAAGCAATATTGTGTATATCATTACACACAAGTATTTAAGTACCTATAAATGTGGACAATTGTCGGATATCCTGTCAAAGTAATAAACAAGTAAATAATACGTAGTGGAGTTGCTTTATGTTTTTTAAATTAATGATGTGGAGATTACATATAAAAACTAAGGAAGTGTTTTTCTGCAAATTGTAAATATGTATTTCTTACAATGTTTGCTGAAGATTCTGCTTTCCTATGAGCAATTCACTTTTAATCCATTTACTGTACGTATTGAATAACAATAAACCTAAAGGAAAGCTTTCAATCACCAACACAGAGACAAAAGCTTTAAGATGGCTTGAGACATTGAGTTTTTTTCCTCATTTTATCCCTATTCTCTCTTCTTTAGGGATTTCTGAACTATATTGGTATCAACAAAATACCAGTCCATGCCATTCCAAACTGTTTTGCTAACCAAAAGTCTAAAAATAAAGTTCCAAAGCAAATAAGTAACTAACTCTGAGACAGAATGACATCATTTTTTTTTTCCCCAAGTAGACAACAAAGGTTTTAGCAGTTGTTTGGAGGGGTTTTTATGGACATGTTCACTGACACATTTATAAAAATTGGATATTAAAAGCTCAACACCTATTTCCTCATCTCAAGTAAATTTTCACAATTCTCAGGAAGAGTCATGGAATATTCTGCTTTCTTGAAAATCAGCCCACTGATCAAGTCAAGTCAGTGTTGGTTTTTTTTAAGAATAAGTATAAATTTTAGTCATTTTTCAGGATGCAACTACCAGGATGCTTCCTACCTATCCGTCTCTCAAAACAGCTTAGAGCACTATTTCAGTGCTTCACACAAAGCTGAAATTCATGAGCATGGGCAAGCTGATATACTCCATTTTACGTATTCCTAAAACCTTAAAATACAGGTAAACCAACCCTTTTGTATTTATTTACTGATTTTCTGAAATAAGCACCAGGCCATGGATCTGCAAGAAAATGGTCAATTACTATGTACAAAGTACTCAGCATTTCATTTTATTTGCAAATTACAATGATAAGGAAAGGGTAAGTGCCTACAGTCACTGCTCAGCCTGATAAAAGAAATCAAACCTGGGTACGATCGAATGACAGCACACTCCAGTTCATTTCTTCCTTGGAATCCATTAACCTCTTCCTTTTGAGAGCTCCAACAGATCTTTTTTGTTTGATCTGGATACAAGTTCTTTTATTACCAGCTACTCTATCACATGCTGCTCTAAAAACTTACTCTGCACACAGCCTGTAGTTAGAGAGCTCACAAATTAAACAGCTATCTCGTCTTGTGGTGATAAAATATCACTGTGGAAAATAAAGAGGTCATCAGTGATGGAAATATAAAATTCTACAAGATACCTGTCTACTGCAATTGATAAAGGCTTAAAAGCCACACATGATAGGGACAAAAAAAAAAATCAACTCCCACTGATAAAGCTGTGTTTTACTACCTTTGCAACCCCTGAGTAGCCTCTTATTCTACAAGAAATCTAACTGAAGTGAACAGAGAAAGGTACCACCTAGTGCATTTAAGGGTCAGAGAAGACTAAGAAGAAACAAATACTGAGCTGGGAAAATTACAGCATGGTGTAGTGTCTATCTTTGTTGACATTCTGTGTCTCTGGAGAGAGATTATTTACAAGAATATATAAGGACAGGACATAAGGGAGCAACTTCAAACTGAGAGAGTGTAAGTTTAGATTAGCTATTAGGAAGAAATTCTTCCCTGTGTGGGTGATGAGACACAGGAACAATTGTCCAGAGAAGCTGTGGCTGCCCCATCCCTGGAAGTGGTCAAGGTCAGGTTGGATGGGGCTTGGAGCAACCTGGTCTAATGGAAGGTGTGCCTGCCCATGGCGGGGTGTTTGGGTCAAGATGACCTTTAAAGGTCCCTTCCAATCCAATACGAAATTTCAGGTGTTGAAATTAATGATGCCTTAAATTTTTTTCCTTACATAATATCCTATGAATATTTAGCATCCCTGTATTTCTCCCTTTTCTTCACCCTTCACACAATACATGCCTTTTTATTTGCCCCTCCATTACTCCAAAAATTAGGTGAGAAGGGTCTGCCTAAAAATATGCAAATAACAGCATAGCTAGGCTTATTTATTAGTTAAAAAATTAAGGAATAGCAATATGAAATAGTAAACACAATGTTTTCATAGAGTAGCCTTAGGCAGCAAAAGTACATGAATAGTGTACCCTTATTTTAGTCAAGTAATTTATAATACATTGCACAGACCCTATGGGAACTCGGAGCAGCTTTTTACAGTCAGTTCAGGGAAAGGAAATACAAATGCTTTTTGCAGATGTCTATAACACTCCTCTGAGTCACAAAGTGGTACATTCTCTACTTATCCCTCCAAAACAAGATTTAAAAAACAAACAAACAAAAAAAACACACAACAAAAAAACCAGAACAGCACCTGGAAACTCTTGGTAGTGTTACCCTCACTCTTCCTCCCCATCCACCTGCTGCACACACACCTTCAAACCCCAGATGCAAAGCCTGTTTTGCTGGCTGGCAGGTGCAGACATACAAGCCCCCAAGGCAGAGTACCTTGCTGTTTAACCTTTGCTGTTCCCCTGTGCTAGGAAATGAAGGCAAGGATTACTCAAGCTACTCAGTCTCATGGGTTCTGTTTGTTTGTTCTGAATTTTTCTTCATTATGCATGTTCAATGGGTTATCACGGGAATAACTGAAATTTAAGAGTTTTGAATTAAAATTGGGGATGAAGGACTGAGCATTATATTCACAAAAAAAGTAAAAAAAATCTATTTTTACTTCTGGAAGACCAGGGTCTTAAAAGCAATGACAGCTCACCTCAAAGTTCCAGTGATTTTCTGTCTCTCACTATTTTGCTTAGTTTTAGTGCATTTTCCTTCTTGGGTCCAGGCCAGCGATTTGGGGAGCTCCAGCACACCCTACCGGCATGTGGGACAGCAATTCCCACTGCTTCACATCCTTCCCTTCCCAAATTAAGCCACAGACAGCTGGACTACGCCACTCCAGTCACCTGAAGGACTCGGTGCAGACCCAAGCACTGTACCACAGCCACTCACTCTGAACCTTCAGGTGTGCTTGTGCCAAGCAGCTTTCCCTCCTGTCACTAACAAGTGGTACGACAACTGGGGACAGTTCAAGGAACAGGAGAGGCAGGAACTGTGTCCAAATGCAACTATGGATGACATTTTGTGGAGCATGTAACTTTACTGAGCTGTTCCATGGCACTCACACTCAAGGCTTGGGAAGGAGCACTGCCCTTTTTATTTACCAGCACAGACGCAGCCTCATGGTCTCTGGACAGTAAACAGGCTGTTGCAATAAGATTATCTGGAATTATGAATGGTTACCTTAATTTATTTCAAAGGATTTAAGGCGTGCCAGAGTCTTCCGATGCACAAAGGACTTGAAGTTACAGGCTTGCATTTCAAAGAGATTATTGCTTAAAATTCTCCCTGTACTGATTGACAACAGCTTAAATATTTGATTTTTCACTACTTAAATTCTGTTTCTAATAATCTCATCAGTAAACCAGTTACCAACCACTGAATGTATGAAAAAAAATATATGATAACACATACGCAAAAGTTACAGATTTGAAGCCTTTGAGACATTATACAGTCCCAAATGAAACAAATAGTATTTAATAAATTTAATTTTCAGGATAACTGATTTTGTGACATTGCCTGGATTATTTTTAAACAACAAAGCTGGAAAAAAGAATAAAATAAAAATCAAGGCTTAATTTGATCATTTCTCCAAATTTCATTTGACTTTGAGCATGCTAAAAAGGAAAGAATAAAGATGCAAATCCTGATACTGTTTCTTTGTAAAACACAAACAAAAATATTTTGTATTAATAATTTAAGTAAAATATTCTTCATCTACTCTAACAAGAAATACTATGATACTTTTAAAAAATGGTTATTTGGCAATTAAAATTACTTTTTCCCAAAGCCCTAACAATTTCTTTGTTTCTCCTCTGGAGGTGAAATTTCCATAAGGAAAATAATTACCACCAAAATTCAAGATGATCTGTCTCATATTCTGAAGACACTGATAATTTTTTTCATTAAAAAGGATTCAACACTTTGTACATCAAGTACAAACAGAAGCTGTACTTCACTTATCAATTTTTGATCATAATTATGCATAGACTTTGCCTACTGCAAAAAAATCTGTACCAGAAACAAATGAAAAACCTTGCAATCTCACCACTGTGGAGATATGTGCCTGATTTCAATAGTGCAACCCACATGCTCGTACCTATAGCAGCCCTAACATTTGGTCTGTTTATTTGACTAAATGGAATATAAAACTTGTTTGAATCCTTGCCTTTATAAAGTAGTCCTTTGCAAAGACAAAGTCAAATGAGAGAGTATAGAGATTTAAATTCAACTAATTTACACAGAAACAGCAATATTGTATCAGGGTACCTCGGCCATATTAAGACAAAGGAAACCTGTCTGGGTAAAGCACAAAGCCAACATTTTCAAGTCCTGAAAATTATAATTCCAGTCTCCTTAAGGAAAAAGAAAATTACTAGCGAGACAATAAGCAAGATAATTGAGCTTTGAGATATCTTAGTCTGTGTAATATATTGTCAATCTTATTCGTGTGTGTGATAGCACCTACTTGTCTCTAAATTACAGCTACATGTTTGCCATCACTGTCTTCGCTGCCTCCCTGTTTCACCAACTGAGCTCCTCATTTCTTCCATACACCACATGCAGTGAGACTATTTTCAGGTTACATGAGACAGGAACTGGAAAATGAGGAGATTGATTGAAATAGCCACTTGGGGATATACAAGAAGCACTCACAAGCCATTTCCAGGACCTAACTTGACCAAGTCAAATTTTCTTCTTTCAATCCCATACCATGTGTTAGTCACAAAGAAATAAACAAGTACTCATGTATGAATTCTCTGTAGAAGTAGTATCTTTTAAGAGCCACTTTAAGCTCATAGACCTCTCTGAAGCAACAGAAATTTCCATCAGCTAAAGACACAAGATCCTGTGAATATCCATGAGCAAGGAATTCAACAGTTATATAAAGAAAGTGCACAGATTTACCACCATCCACCTTTTAAATACTGTTAAAAGAAAATTTGTGTACAGTTCTTGTTAAAGGTCCTGAAGGTGTCTAGTATCTTAAGATCCACTGCCAAAATGTTCTAACAACAACAGTTTTCTCCCTTCACTAAAGCACACTCATGTTGCAGCAAGGCAAAGAAAACCAAGGAATTAACAAAAAAACAAAACAAAAAAAAAAGTGAAAAACTATGAAATGCTGTAATATTTTAATGAGCTCACCAAAGCATATATAGAATGTACAAAAACATAGATTTATGTTTGTCCTTGTAGATATTCATACACCTGACACATGCTAGTATGCCCCCCAAATCTTACTGTTTCTAATGGAAGCAGATCCCAGAATCACACTTTATGAATATATTTCTAGAATCAGAAAAGTATAAAACATCAAAGACCTTTCACATCATTAACCTGCTTGTCAAAAGAGGATGCAAAATTCTTATTACAGTGCATTGGTCTGTTTAGCTCACTTATAATGAGATGAGGCTTTCATCATTTCCCTTTTGGAATCAGTTTCATTATTTGCTGAAATTCACACTTTAGTTACTTTTGGCCCTAAAATACAACATGAAGTCATCTTTGTTGCTTTCAGGATTTACACATTACATCACTGAATAGAATCACTGTCTTTCGAGGGTGTTTGCACCACTCAATCACTTGAATATGGTTATGCACTGGACTTAGAGCAAACATCTCATCTACCATAAGTACCTACGGAAAAGTTTAGATTGAAGCTTGTTAAGTATCTAACTCATTTGGATATATATCCCTGTTATAGCTTTTTATCACACTAGCAGCCAAGAAATCAGATTAATGTAGTCATTTGGTTAAGTATGGCAATATTAGGACTTATATTGCAGCATTTACCTTGAAGAGATTTTCGATAATGAAAACTTGTCTATTATGGTCTCCCATTTCAACAGAACTACCTATTGCAAAATCTGCTGTTCTCAACAACAGCATTTAAAGGCTGCAATCTTCAGCATAAAAATTTTAACTGAAAAGCAGCACATCCACTTGTTCATAGGCTCCACAGCAGACATATTAGCATTCCCAAGATTCACTTATATAGGCATTATCTAGGAAAAGACTTCACCCACCCTATGAGACTCTTTTTCCCATAACTTGTCTGCACCTTTTTGCAGGGCTGACTTCTGCCCTTGAATCATGGTTCCAATATTGTTGCCACAATGCACAAAATTTTGTCTTGTCCTGTGTTTCTCTTATCACAGAATTTCTGTAGACAATCTTCAGTCAGCACTGCTGGTGTGATTTCTTTTGCTTTCCAATTACATTCTTCCAGCAGCACAATAGAATTCAGCCCCACAGATGAGTCACAGCTGTGCTTGCTGTGGTACCAACAGCTATCTTATGAGGCTATCATCAGCTGACACAGATACTAATCTAGCAGGATATTGGCAATGTGACCTGCAGATATACTGAGCTTTGACTTAGTTCTGAAGCTGCAGCAATGTACAAAAAACTGCTAGTAATAAAAAAATATTTTTGTGGAACCAGTGTGCATGAAGCCTTACCAGAGACCATTGCCTTGCTGGTGTCCTTGAATCCTTCAAGGCTTCCCTAGACCTTAACAGAGCAGAGTCTTGACCCAGAAGAATGAAAAGTGCTACAATGGAAGTTTTCCATTCCCTACTCACTATGGTTAGTACCTGAATGACAGCTGCACTTGGAAGCACTTCAAATTCCCACCATACTACAGCCATGTCATAGATCTTGCTTCATACCCTACTTTCTTCTTTCTTAGCAAAAAAAACTTTGTGTCACTTCCTGAATTGATACTTCCTAATTTAACAGACCAATTCCTCTTAGATGCTGGCAATGTCAGACACAGTTAATCCAAAAATCCTGACTAATATGAAGAACTAACTACTGATTTTATCAGGGACATTTAACAGTTCTCACATATGGGAGAAGTCTTTTTTATGTTTTTTTTTTTTTTTTTTTTTTTTTTTTTTTTTTTTTTTTTTTTTTTTTTTTTTTTTTTTTTTTTTTTTTTTTTTTTTTTTTTTTTTTTTTTTTTTTTTTTTTTTTTTTTTTTTTTTTTTTTTAGTCCTTATGTGCATGTTATCAAAATAAAAGCATTCTTCATCAAAAGAAAAGTTCTTCTTCAAGAAAAAGGTTTTTATTACTGTAACTCCGTTTTGTTTTGGTCTGTAGGCTACTGGTGTAACACAAGTCATCAGAAGTAATCAGAATAAATTAAATGAAAATTTATTGCTACATAAAGTAGCTTTATATACAGGTTTCCACATTTCTCAAAACAATACAAAACAAAACAAGTACCAGGTTCAGCAAGAAGAGTTTGCTGATTTTGCAGATCAGGAAACCTGATACAGTACCAGAAGCAATAGTGGCCCAGACACTGAATATACTAAAAACTTATAAGAAGCATCGACAGCTTCCACTCATCCCCTGAACACAAGACTTTATCGTGCCACTTAGAACAATGCTGCCTTGGAACTGCTCTGCATCAGTGGTTATCAGGAAAAGACATGTTATAGAGCTTGAAGGCAACCATGTTCCTGTCCATAGCCAAGAGAACAAAGTCTATTGGCACACACACTAAACTCTAGGGAGTTCTTGGTTCTCTCGCATCCAAAAGAGTTTGTAACAGTTCCAGTTAAAGATCTGTGCCCTTCATACGTATAACTTATTGTGTACTCCTTGGAGTATTGAACTGTGCTTTTTCTGGAACTTTGAAAGCACCTCTCATGCTTTGGCAGGTATTGCAATAAATTATAACTGGCCTGAGACTCTTTAAATGCACATTTTTTGGCTGTCCCCATCCACATTAAGTAACTGCAGTCTATCATGTCCATTTCATAGCATCTGAGCACCACGGACAAGTGAATAATTAGCTTTAGCAAGAATAGCCAGATTTATGTTAGGAAAAATTTAACTCCTAGAAAGCTCAGCAACTCAAGAGATGGATTTCTCTCTTCATGCAACACTAATCTCAGTTCATATTTCCCATGTAGTTAAGACAAATTGGTAAAAACGGACATGATTTAATTAAAATGTGAAGCCTTTACAGTGCTTGTCTCCCAAATGAAACTGGTAATGAAAATGAAAAAGACTTTCTAAAAATTGCAAGCACCAGATTTTTTTTTTAATTAATAAATAACCTATGAATAGAGTCTTCCCAGTAGTAATGGAGGTAGATAAGAATCAAAACTTTTAGGCTCCTCCTCCCCAACACAGATGTGTCAGCAGAGTATTACTCTACAGCTCTAGCAAACCCACCCCATGTAAAAGCACTGTATGAAGGATAACAGTCTGAAACAGCTGCACAACACAGTGAAAAGCAATAGCCCTGCATGTTTTATGTTGTTTTGTAAGCATTTTAAGGTAACAAATGGCCAGTATCCTAACAAGAGGATTTGTCTTGTGAAAATTCAGAAGGTTAGAATGCTTAGTTTCCTGCCTGTCTCCTTCCCTGAGGGATACTGAATAAAAATCAGAAGGTTAAAAATATTTTTTCCCCCTCCATGTTGATCATTGTTGCATTGCAGATGTGAATTTAAATTTCTTTTAACACACAAATATAAGCAGGTGTGTTTTCTGGCTCGCTGTTTTCTTTTAATGCTCGCACAGACATAAAATCAAGTACCTCAGGGCATGGCTTTTGAGCAGCACATTTTTTAATTTTCTTCTTTGGTATGGATTCACTCTTTGACTTTGTAAAACATCAGTTAAAAATGTGCTCCCAGGACTTCTGCAGAATACAACACTGTGCACATTTACACAGAGAGCATCTAAGAGAAAAACACCTCCCTCTGCCAACCCTAGCACTCTGAGATTTACATCCAGGTTCAAACAGTCTCTCCTACAGGGAAATTCATAGGCCATCCAAGTTAAAGTATGAAGTTGAAATAAAGAAAAAGAGAACCCCCAGCATCTCAAGTCTTTTATCATAAATCACCAGCTACAGAGAGGATGCACTATGAAGTCTCCTTTTATTAAAAGTCTCAGCATTTGCAACGTCATGACTACAGTGTTCGTAAAGAAGGACATAACTAAAAGGTCACCTAAATATGCACATAAAGATTGTTTCAGAGCGCAACATCAAACCTCTACAAAACTGATGGTTGAAATAATAAGAAAATTAAGCTAGGGTATAAAGCCAGCAACTAAGTTCTCTCTCTCTCATTCATCTTCACACACATAAAGTGAAAGAACAACTTACTTAAAAAATACCTACTGGTTTCTATTAAATGTCAAGTAGAAGTTACCAAAGCTACTTTAATTTGTCCTAGCTCAGGTCCAATTATCTGAGGCCACAACTGCATCCCTGTTTTACAGCTTTCCTTTTAGGTCATCCACAGTACATGAGAACATGGTAGCAGATAGCCCCCTGGGATATCTCTCCTCAAAAGTTGTTCTCCCTTGCCAGTAGCTCCATGTTTTTTAATTCCCCCTTTCAGCCATAATCTCTCCCTTACCCTTTGCTTTCCCTGCCAGATTGTTTTTCCCCATCCTTCTCTTCCACTATGTACAGTACTATTTCTGTCCTCCTTATACTGTTCCCTCCTGCAAACAGTTGTTTGTTTTCAGTCATTTTCTAGCTCAATTTCAGTCAAATATTCTGCTTTTTCATCCTCCAGAATCGCTCTGTACCAACTGCCTGACAGAGTTCAAGGTGCATTTGGAAAACACTCAGGCACATGCTGTGATTCTTAGGGCTGTCCTGTGCAGGGCCAGGAGTAGGACTTTGATGATCCTTGTGGGTCCCTTCCAACTCAGAATATTCTATGATGCTAACTAATCCAGCACACCCTATGCCTATCAATCACTACTTCCATTTAAACTCTGGTCCCTATGTGCAATTTCTTTCTCTTCCAACTTGTCAAAGCAGCAAGACTCGCAAATTAAGTTCAAAACAGACAGGCAGCCTTGTCCAAAATAACTGACATATTTGATTCTTCACACATCTTTTAAAGTACTTAATTAAAGTATTAATTAAATAACAAATACATTAAAGTATTAATTAAATACTTCAGCACATCGCTGTGTAATTGTTAAAAAGTTTACATGGGCTCAACTGGCAATACAAAGTAGAAGACTCTTCACGTGGGACTGGTAGGACACATCTAGTCTCCAAATATGAGTGGACACACAAGCTATGCCATGTATTCCAAGATAAGATAAAAAGGAAGTAGCATTAACCAGACAAACTGTGAAGGCAATTTCTTCCAAAAATTATTGTTACCGCAGAACAGCTTAAACAATTGTATTTTTAACAAAGCTTCTTTAAGAGCACATGTGCAGCAAACTTCCAACTTGGAATGAGTCTGAAGAAGTGAAGATTCCAAAGACCAACTTTTTTTTTTTTTTCTTTTAAAATTGGGTGGGAGGGGAATAGTTGTAGCAAAATAATCAATGCTTACATGGTTTCCTTTGACATCATCACTGGAAGGGGATAAAAGCTACATTGGTACTTTAAAATATCTATATTCAGTTCTAGCAGCTTAACTGAAGATCTGTTTCAGAGTTCCTACGACATTTGTTACTAGGACTAAATACAAACTAAGAAAAAACAAAGTTGCATTATTTTTTTTTTTCCCAGCTATTGTCTTTTCAAAACATAAATGAAACAAAAGCAATAAAAGAAAGCAATACTTCCAACAGGATCTTGATTCAAAGTGTATAAAGTAAAATTCCACAGCTTAAATCTGAATCACCATTAATAATAAAGCAAAAGTATTTTAACTAAAAAAAAAAAAAATAAACCTTCCCTCTCTTTTTGATACTGTTGTGTATTATAAAGTGAAAGCTAAAGAAGTAAACTGTTCTTTATTTAATGATGATGCTGTACTTTATATGCAAAAACAGACTTCTGGTTTTTTCAACCCACCAATAACAAACAGGGATACATGCATTATTGATTAGTTGTCTTCTTTTGAATTAAAAATAAGTGTCGAAATTGTCCACACAGTTACTATGAATTTGAAGCTTTTTCAGGCAATTGTAAATAAAAATCTAACTTCCAGAAATGAAAAAGCAAAATCTTTATCAGAATTAGATTTTAGTAGTAAAAAAACCAAAGAACAACCCACAACATAAACACAAAAACAATAGGCAGATATAGATGGACAGCAAGTGACTTAGTTTCTGATGATAAACTGGTGTTTTTAACACTAGGTAGCTAAGGAGGACATACAGATATGAAAAAAAAACCCTGAAGAGAGCACAGGTATTAGCTCCACAGTCTCCCAAAGCTGTAAAATATCAAGTTGTATTTCTCAGTATAAGATTTTCCAGCTCTCCTTTTTCAAATAAATTTCTCTTTTCACAGGAAATTCCTGCTGTCAAATTATACAGACCCTCGACCACCTCCTTCGTTCCAGCAACACTCTCGTTCAGTAAGTGCTTTGCTCTTTGTGAATGCTGCATGCAGAGCCTGTGCAACTGATTAAGGACACTTAGCTTAGTCACTTGATAATATGACACCCACAAGTGTTAAACTGCCTGACCTTAATCCCTGGTAAGGGCTCTTGAATCTGGGACTGGTTCCCTCACTAAATGCAGCTGGAGTTGATTAGCACCAAACGTAGTTCCTTCCAACTGAGTTACAATATACTTTCCTTTTTGCTTTCTCTCCTCCCTTTCACTCTCCTCTGTGTACACCTGCCACAGTCTTTGCTTTCTCTGTGGTCCCCTTTTCACCTTTTAAAATTATTTTCTCTTTTTTTCACAACCCATGTCTGAGATCTCCCCACTCCAATCCCACAGTCCCCCATCTTTCAACTACTACATTCACATTTTCTCCCTCTCACCTGAAATTCCCCTCTGACTACAGTAGTACCTTTTAAGCTTTTCCTCACTCTTATGCCCACAAATTAAGGCCTTTTTTAGTTTTTTGCCTATTATTCTCTATCCACTGAGAAATGAACACATTTTAACAAATCAAGAATGCATGAAAAATTCATTCAAGTATTTGTACAAGTCTTTTAAGACACAATTATGAATCCCTGATTTGCCATACTTTAGAAACTGTCCAATTAATATCAAAAATCCTAATTTGTAAAAAGCAAATTGACCTACTGTACTGTTCAAGATGGTATCTTTATTTAGAATGAGTTTAGAGAGGAATCCAGAAGGATGTTTAAAAAATAGACAATATGCCATTGGGAGATGTTTTATTCATAGAGACATTGTGAGAAAAGGATTGAAAACATTGAAGATGACTTAATTATAATCTTGAAATTAATGAAACAATTATGTCTATTTCTCTAGGCAGTATATGAACTTTTAACATAGGCTGGATCACTATCAGTCTACAGATATTGGGAAAAGAATTATAAGTAACAGGATTTCAGATTTACTCCACTTTCCCAACCCCCTGTATTTATCTCATTTGTTTGTTTAAAGTATAAAACAGTAAAAAAAAAACCAAAAAAACAAACAAACAAAAAAAAAAAAAAAAAAAAAAAAAAAAAAAAAAAAAAAAAAAAAAAAAAAAAAAAAAAAAAAAAAAAAAAAAAAAAAAAAAAAAAAAAAAAAAAAAAAAAAAAAAAAAAAAAAAAAAAAAAAAAAAAAAAAAAAAAAACAAAAAACAAACAAACAAACAACAACCAAAAAAACCACCACAAAAACCCCCACATTCTTTTTTACCATGAATTTCCTGCAATTCTGGAACAGGCTGTGTTGTTTAACCTTTAGGCAACAGTACAGAAATCCAACTGAGCATACAACTGTGGAAGTGCATTTTCCACATGAAAGTAAGGACTTGAAAATGAGGGGCAACCTTTTACCCACCCCAGAGAGGGTGTGCAGAGAGCAGGGACAAAGCACAGATTCCTTCATCTTGTGCCTTCCTGTGAAGCACAGCTGTTATCAAATACCAACAGCAGATGAATCAACTAGAGGAAGAAGTATTTAATGTACAGAAGTGGCCAGAGATGAACCAGTTCAGACACCTACAATAGTCAAAAGCAGCTGTCCAGCAATACCTCTAAAAAACATCATGAAGAGCACCTTCCAAGGACTCTCTTAATATCTTTGGAAACACTTGGTTAAAACACTATAAAATTGTGATTGCTCTGAAAGCTACAACAAATCTGGCAATAATATCTTCTGCTTTTTAATTACGCGCAAGGATATAATGACCTGATAGAGTTCAGCTGACACTAGTATGTTCTTCATCTCACTTCCAGACACAAAAACAGTGTAAAAGGATTGACTGGGAATACAACAAAAACATATGTAAAGCTGCTGCTTTATTTTTCCTTTGTTCATTTTTTTCTTATTTATTGCTGAGTGCTACACTAATGACAATAAATTACTGGCTTAAATTAAATCAAAGACACTTTCAAACACTCACAGTATGGCCAGACTTATGGAGCCCACAGCTTTGGAGCCCAGTGAACACAGCATGGCTGTTCCTTGCAAAAGGCAAGACTGTATGTTTAGTTAAAAAGGTCTTGGGTTTTGTCTGATCTTTCTTGGGCTGCTTGAAAATAACCCTGGTTTTGACTGTTAAAACTACAGCATTTATCTGATGACCACTGCCTAATTTGTTTAGGATGTATGACTGTCAGGTTACAGCTATTCCATTATATATATATATTAAAGCTTATAATATGGTTTCAAAGCAACAAACATAAGAAGCCATTTGTTTGATGACTTATGCTGTATATTGGACATTTGAGATTTTTTATTATAATTTTGGCCTAAGCTAACTGACCTGAAACAACTAATTAATTATTCCATGCCTTAGTTTGCCGATCTAAAAAAAATACATTCTCACCTGAAGAGCCTTGGGAAGTGACTTTGATATTTTTTAATAGAAGTGCAAATTCATATCGCAGGTTTACAAATTGCAATGCAGTTCAAACAACTGAAATTTAAATAAGTCTTCTTTGATTGCCCAGAGAGAATTCTGGAGACTTCGTATTCTCAAAACTAGATTTTCAAAATTTAAAGGTTATCAGTTCAGCAACTATTCCCATTATAATGGAAATGTGTTTTGTCTTTATTATTTGTAAACAAGTAATTTCTTTAATAAAGGAAAAAACACTCTCATGCTGCTTGAGGCATGTGATAACACTGTAGATGAGTTTAGTTTTTCTTTTTTTTTCAATGTTACAATTTATAACTGAGCAAGACACAGCTTCACTTTTTTAAAAATCATGGTATCATATAGGAAACAACTTCAGCAATTCTCAAGATGATTCTTCGCTTATTACTTTGCAGAGGGAAAACAAACAAGAACTACAACATACCAGATGGGCTAAAATCTCTTCAGCTTTTACTCTGACCCAGATGCAATTTCTTTTTAAATGGGGTAGAAAAAACCTACACAATTGTTAGTTACCTAAGTATTACAAACATCAGTAAATAAAATGTTTCAGCTATTAGATTTGTGCCTCAGATGTGTTTTCAATATTAATATGCCTTAAAAAGATGTTTGAAATAGCTACACCTGGCATAGTGAAAAGAAACACTCTTTAAACACAAATGTAATGAAGTGGAAAAAAAATATAAGGTCAGTACAGCATTTTATACTGAATAACTTCCATGAGACAATGATGTTGAGATTGTTTTGGGTGCCCTGGTCCTCACAGCAAATCTATTCCTTTGTAACTAGTGCAGGAAAAACAAGTAGGGAAAGTCCATTTTCCCAAGAGGAAAGAAAATGTGCACAGTAAAGGGAAGTAATAGTCACAATCTCTTCTTCTCAAAAAAACCCATCAAAACATGTGCTCTATTGCAATTAAAAAAATCTCACCTGTCCTTAAATAGAAAACATAAGAATACACTGAGGCACATACATTGCATTTCCCAGAGCACTGTGGGCTTGGCAGTTACTGCAGAGCAGCAAATGCCCAATAAATCGTTACTTTCACTGAAATATGAGGCACAAAGGCACTGGTTAGAGTGCTTTACATTCAGAGGTTTCTGATTTAGGCACAGCAGACATGGAATCCTAGTTATGCAGTACCTGGAGAACAACTAAATAGCAAGCACAGTATTCATGAAGTACTGACATGATTTCTGTGTTTATTAGTCCTGTGTCCTACTTCATTTCCTTGAATGACCACCACATCAGTAGAAAATATACAGGTCACAGCAGCTAAGAAAACCTGAATTTATGCATCTCCATTTTAAAAATTCTGTTCTTTTTAAAAGGTACTATCATCCCATCACCTTTATCCCATCCACTAAGACCATCTGTAATTTCCACTGTTCCATGAACACTCACATATAGACACAGAGTAAAATCTCACTGTACTGTTAAGGCAGCTGCTGGTAAAGGCACAGCTGTACACAGATGACTGGCATGAAAATGAGGTCTTTAGAACTAGAAAAAAAGTTTTGTCTGTTTTGGCATGTAATAATTTTCACTAAAAATGTTTTTCAAAAGCAATGTCATCTTTCATATTTAATGATATTCCTCCAAACCCTGAGCAGTGGAGCACTGCAGTGGGGATTGGATTTTTCAGAGGAACTATGTGAAGTTAATGCCATTTTAACGCAGTTTTGGAGCACAGTTCTATTGGAGAGCTAATTACAGAGAGCTGAGAATGCCTCCAGTTTAAAAGTTACTTAATCCCTCGTGGTAGAACTGTGGGTGCTGACTTTCTTACCCTCTTTGTAAAGTGCAAGCTGTTAAAAATGCTAATTGTCTGAATTCGCAAAATTCTCCCTTCAAAGAGAAATAAAACTGTTTTGAACGGCAGCTTTTTGAATATGATTTTGATTCTAAAGCAGCCTATTTAGAGAAAATAGGATCCATAAATGTCAACACCACCTGTAGTCTGCTTGATAATGTGACTGCTTTCTGACAACAGCATTGATAAGCCACAAGCACACTAGAACAAACACATCTTACTTTATCTGTTATATAAAACTTGAAGGAGGTGGTGGTTACTAGGAAACTTTCTGTTCCTAATTTGTTTCAACAGAAATCTGCAAATACACGTTTAAGCATCAAACAATGCTAAATAAAATTCAGTAGTTTAGCACTGTTTGTGAAGAAGGCAAGAACGTTATGAGAAGCTTTCTGGGGTTGGGTGATGATCTCTGTGCACCAGGGCAAAGCCAGGCAATGTTAGAGGCAAATTGTCTTTTGTGTGTGTTGTGACCATGAGACAAAGCTATATTAGATATTAAATGAGAAGTAAACATTCTGACAATGCAAACCCCGATCTTCTGTCTTCTACTTATAGAAAAGACTTGACAGAAACAGCCTTTAGGCAGGCAGATCACCTTAACAGAGATTATTAAATAAATGCATTTAGATACTATTTTACAGGAAACTACTGGGTATAAGTTATGGTTATTCCAATTATGAAGAATGAAATTTTGGTAGTGTGATAAGCGCAGCTAAAAAGAACAAAGGAGGAATAGCTATAGCTAGCAAATTTTTTTGTCTGCTAGAGGTTTCCTGGGGAAATTTTAATAATGGATGTCATTTTTCTACAGGAGATTTTGTCAATATATTATGATGTAAAAAAAAAAAAAAAAAGGTAGGTTAAAACCAAAAAGAAACCAAACATTTTAAAAAAATCCCCATAAAGTCATAAAAACTTTTGTATTAATTTTTGCAATGGAAAGGGATCTTGACAATAGAAAGATATCAAAATGTGATATTCTAATGAACCTTCTTTTTATATTGGTTGTTTCTTATTTTGATTGCCAGAAACAGCGGAATGAGAAAGGAAATGTGAAGTTAAGTAGCATCACAGTCTTCTATGAAATATTCATTACTACTTGAACAGGACAGTTTCAATGTTGCTTTGCATTAAAATCTTTCAAGGGGAAGAAAAAAAAAAAAAAAGGAAAAGAAAACACACAGATCACAGGAGTTACCAGGCAAAAGGTAAGGTCAATGACCCATTTCGATCAATATCTCACTAACAATGGCCAGGACTTTGAAGTGGATATGAAAACCACATCACAGCAGATATTACAGTGATTACAAACACACCTGGACATACAGCAGAGAACATACACAGGGTGTTGTCATCAGGAACTGCTCTCACGTTGTTTAACTGGGGAATCACCAAAAGGCTGTTTTGTTTTATATTTATCCTTACCCCTCCTCTACAAAAGTCAATATATCTCAGCCATGCAAAGTCTGGATCATTCATGGAGATCTTTTCTTCAGATTCTATGAATTCTCCTGTGGTTGCCAGAGTTGAGTGAATAAAAGATCTAACATGTAATTTAATGGTTCCCCCCACCAGTTCAAGATCATTTCCCACAGTATGTTAAGTGTACTGTCCAATTCAACTTCAAATAAAATCAAGCCAAAGGGCTTCAAAACCACTTCAGACAGATTATTGCAAAGTCTAATACGTTTTATTGGTTCTAAGTAAAAGGCTTTCTTTCATTAGCTTAATTTAATTCCCTTAGTGAGTTGCTATTCTTTTGAATCTACCAAAATACTCACAATTACTCCATAGTGGTTATAAAAGAGCCTTTGAATACTTACTGATATTTCATTTCAGTTAGCCAGCCTTTTAAAAATCTAGGCCAAATTGTCTGTTACTGTAAATCAACATAGTAAAATTCAAATTAATGACAGCAAACATGAACCAGGCATACTGCAAGAATCCAGGTGGAGGTGGAATTGAAAAGGTAGACTAAACAGAATGCATATGCATTGTGTCTCCCCTGTTCATTTTGCCGTCAAAGGATCATAGAGGATCGAAATTCAGTTCCAAATGGAAAGCTATTAACACCTCCTATTCTGCAAAAATCACTTGGGGAGTACTTCCAAATTTACTTTGGTTATTCACATTCCTATATGGACTTCTTTTTTTCCTTTTTCCATACAATCAAAGTGGTGGCTGCCTAAGTTTCAAACAAGTACTTGAAGGTGAATTGTTCCTGAACTTTAGATAGAACTTTTTTAACCTGCTTTGACTAATCTTATAAATTAAAACTGGTAGAAATAACCTCTTCACATGAGTTTATTTTATCTTCTCTTTCAATTAGTAGAGATGCCAACAGTCTGCATGTACCAAGCTACTTTCTTCTTTTTACTTAATAAAAGAATTTTAAGATTCTCTTGAGTCTTGAGACATACACGAAATTAGACACGAGTCAACCTCTCTTCATTTACTTGTGGGGTTTTTTCCAAATTCATTCTGTGATTTTTTTAAACATCACAAATACTCATTAATATTTGTATAACCAAAAATTACACTAAACTCTTATTAGACAGCTACTAACAGGCAGAGCAGAGGCAAGAGAAACAAAGACTTCCCCATCCCAAACTGCCCTACTTCCATGACTTAATACATTCTGAAAAATCATATCATTTTTAAGCACAGTTGAAAAAGTCAACCTATATAATTTATTTTGACACTATTATAAAGGACATAAAACAGTGGCAGAAAAAATGAGAATCTGTGATTTTGATAAACTAAATGAAGACCTTTGTCTGACTTGTTATATATTCTGACACCAGCCTCACAGACTCATATTTCAACTAATACTCTAGAAATGAAACTGTGTTAATACAGTAGAACTTGAATCCTATTGTAATAATTACTCTGAGTTCTACATAAATGCCAGAATCATAGTAGCATTGATACAATTTTTTTTTTAAGTTTTCCATATAATTCCATTGTAGAATCCCTGAAAAACACTGGACACAATTTGTTCTTAACATATTTTTCCATGGAATTGGTTTCTCTACCTTCTAACCTGGATTTTGCATAATATCAATCTCTTCCCTTCTTCTGACATCCCCTATTAGATGAAAGTCAGATAGAGAGCAAAAGAGGGAAATAACTCCTCAATCTTCCTTAGCTGAAAGTTCTTGCAAGGATTGCCTTCCTCAGCACTGAAGAAAAGACAGATGCTTAAGACTGAGTTTTTCAGGGTAGACAGTCTGGCTCAGAGCTAAGGCTGTGACATTGCTTCAGCTGCCAGCAGCTCAGAACAGGGGGCTCTGATTCTCATCTCAGTATCACCTCTAAAGTTTTTGGGTTATGAAACAATTTTCCGTGGCTTTGACACCAAAATGTGTTCATGTTTGCAAAATTACACAAATGAGTTTATTAATTCCTCAAACAAATAACTGACTGTCTTGTGCTTATAAAGACTTGAGAGAAAGCTTATTTTGAAATGCCATTCTCCAGGTGTCTCTCCAGGTGTGTAACGAAGGAATCCTTAAATATGTCTGGTCAAACCTTTGGTGATAAACTCTGGTAGACAATGTAAAATAGATATGAATTCTTTCACTGAGAAACACTCCTAAAGTACCAATGAGACTGACAGCATGGCCAACTTCTTTTTAAATTGTAAGAATCAAACAGGACAGACTGCATTCAGTAGTTAAAAGCATTCTTCCTCTTAGTCATATATTTGACACTTAGGATAGAAACCAGGCCTCTCAAAATTCAACATGATAATATCTCATGAGAATGAATATATTTTCAGCTTCCATCTGTGATGTCATTACAGCTCCAATCTGTTCAAAACTAGAAAGTCAAGACCAAGTGGAAGTGTCTCAATCTGATTTTCATACACCTTAGAGATTTCTAATTTAATAACTCTTTGGGTCAGCTATAAATTCTGTATTCTGCAATTGTCAGGCTACTTGCCGACATAATGAACTAAGAGGCAGGTTTCAAATGTCTGTTGCTGTAAATTATTCAAAAAATGGGTATTTGCTCAAGCCTACTTCTCCTTAAAAAAATTAAATTGCTCAAGGTCCCCAAAGGGCAGAGATAAAATTTCAAGCCATGGTGCAGAACACCAGTCTGGGTCCAGGAAGCAGAACATTGCAGTTAACACAGTGTCAGTCTTGGTCTTGTGAGCTCTGTCCTGCTGACACTGCCCTGTGACTTCCATTTCCAGAGCCTGCAGGCTCAGGGTTCCTCACATCCACTTGCTGGTTGCTGGTAGCTTAACCAGTTAAAAACAAGAAAGACTGCTCACTTAAAGAAGACTAGGGCTAATTTTCATGCCTCAAAGCTGTTCCCCTCCCTCCACTCCCTCACAAAGCTTCAATCTCCTTCTCTACAACTTTTTGGATAAAATAAAGTGGATTTTTCATAGAAATGTCAAAGGAAAGGTTAAACTGCTCCTGTCTCGTTCATCAGAATGATTTTCTTCCTCTTTTCATACTACTTCTGTAGTATGAAATAAAGAAGCAGATAATTTGAAATAGCACTAAATGACAAATAAAAGAGTCTTATATTCACCCAAAGAAATCTGAAGTTAGATCATGTACAAAGCCCCTAACAGTTGACACTAGAGTTTTCTCCTTATCTATCTGATTTCTGACATTCAAGAATGGGACCTTCAAAATTAATTTCCTTTGAGCCTGATTTTTTTCTGTTCCTTCTTATTTAACAGTTATTAAGTATCTCATAAGCACACACTGTACATCAAAGTAGGGAACTACCATAACACAGACCTTACACTTTATTTTTCTCCATTTGTTCTACTTCAAATTTTCATCTCATCTGATGCATATGCTACCAGGTGATGTTTAAACAAAATCCTTTCAAGTTAATAAAATTTCCCCATATTTATTTATTTTAAACCAGCACCTGTTATCTCTCCAACTCCGGCTGTTTGCTGTATCTTCTGTGACTTAGCAGCAGCTGCCTGCAGTTGAATTTGGCATATATAAGCTTATAAAGCAATATTCATCCCTTCTCATTCCATTTGATTGCACCTAATGTGTGGGGGAAAGAGTTGTAGAATTTAAGAAGGAGGGAATGTCATCTTTTCTGATGTTACTAATTGTAGGCAGTTTTATATTGTTTCTTCTGTTTTGTTTCTTTTTGTTTGTTTTGCTTTGTCTCTTTTTATGTGTTGAATTAAGACAACATAAACCAGGTCTGTAAAGAATTATAGCAACTTAATATGATGAAACTGGACAAACAATCACTGAAAAGGTGGGTCTCTACCTGAAACGCCACAGAAGACACTTAAGGTGTAGGTAAGTGTCTTTAACAGCCCATTTTCCATTACTACTTAGGAGAATTTAACTATTTCCAGTTTCCATCTGGAATGCAATTCCAATTGTAACGACAGAGACAAAGAAGAGAGATGAAAATGTAAGCAGCCAAAACTAGCTTTTGATTTTCCTAAATTATCAAGAATTCAGATGCAAGTTTATGATTTAATGACATAGGCTATGACTAAAATATATATATTACAGTCAACGGATTATAAAAATTAATAAGCCTAGTATCAAGTAGCTTTAAAAATTAGGATATCAAAGGGAGTTTAGCTCTAAGGTGCCCATGTCTGCATGGGGCAGGGATGGGGGCAGTTTCCTTTTTATTTATTTATTTTTTTTAATTTTTCTACCAAGGAAATTATTTGCCTTAAGTAAGTTGTATGAAAGAAGCAGGTACATGATTTTAAAATGGATGCTTGAACATATACTCTGCCACTACTTACTTTCTTTCCTAAATAGTTTTGCCGTGATGGGGCTTAGCACCACAAAACTTAGTTCTACCAGAGGGTCAATTGGACAGAAGGTTATTGAGAGCCAAATTCTGCTACTCCTACCATTAATTACCTGAACTGCACAATGCCTGTGGGTATCAGTAAAACTAAGGCCATGCTAAGACCACTGTTAAATATTTATGGGCACTACCCAAAGACTAAAACACACTTGAAAAATTACAGTAACTTACCCTATTCCCATGTACAATCTTTGAAAACTGAATTATCAATATAAAAGCACTTTCAGCCACTTGAACATACAGAAAAGGGAAAGGTACGCTAACCCAGACGAAGGGTGTGTGGTTTGTCAGTACCACTGGATTTTTTTTTTTAATCCCTACAACTTTTCCTGCCTCTAACTAGGAAACAGAAGAGAAAGGTACATGCTAAGGGGCTAAGAGACACTTCATCTTGTCTTGCATTCATAATCTCAAGATGACTGTCAAAGGATTTTTAATTCCTCTGCTACAGAGATCAGGTTAATCTTCAGTGATAGGTGTTAACAAAATCCTATAATCAGAGCTAAGTTCTATGCACCAAAACTTAAAACCATTGACATCCATCACTAGTAATCACTCCTATGCCCAAGTAAACCTTTTTATATGACAGTCACTACAAATATTAACTATAAGTCTGAAGTGTGTGTGTTGCTACTGAAGTAAGAGTGTTATGTATCTACAATTTGTTCTGGACAGGTAGCAAGACTTCTGCCTTTAGAAACTTCCAGGTTACTCTAGAATCTAAACCTGTCTGTAGTATGCAAGAATTCTTGAAGTAAAAGCCACTTAAGCCAAAATACCTAAAAATTATCAACATGAAGGTCTCTGATCAGATCCAATGAAGGCTCTTTGTGCATCTCTCTACTTAGAAAACATTCACTCTTGAATTTATTTTCTTGTACAGACTAAATTAGCACCTCAGAGTCTACCAAAGCTTCCAAATCTACTACTTGCAACCATTAAGAGAAATAGATTTCAAATATTAGAATATTACATAAGCTTTTAGCTATGTGCTTGCTAATGTGTATTTTCCAGCCTGTGTGTTATCTACTTCTGATACTCTACTACCTGAAAACATTGACCCTTGAGATTTTTGCCAGTTTAGCTTTCTGTTTGAACATATATAATGAAGTCTTTATTTTGTCCTGATGCCTCATTTGTTGTTTCAGATGCACATATCAAGATTAATGTGAACAGTCCCCGAGCCAAAAATTACTGCACAACCCGGTCAGGAAAGAGTGCCCCGTAACTGAACATGAACAAATCATGTACCATGTATAGATAACCATGGAAGTAATGGAAATGTCCTCTTGTCACCCATGGTCAGTATTTCAAATATTCCTCTTGGACACACTGCAGAATAAAATTCTGCTCAACTCTGAATAGAAAGGTATCAAGGACCACAAAGTCTGTTTCTAATTCAACATTAGTCTCATTACTGTACTACAGCATATGGATTTAAAAGGTGTAGCTGTATCAGTATTCTAGGACTTGAGGAAAAAAACCTCACATTTGCAGCCTTCTTTTATATGCTGGTTGGCATTGTAGAGTGATCTAATAACGTCCAACCTGAATTCCTTTCAACCATATCTAATCCAAAAGATGAGCTCCAAGATCATATTCAATATTATCAAACCACTGACACTCAATTCACAAATGGAATCCCATGAAGTGTGCAGAGGGTGGGCATCAGATCCTGAGCACCACCACTTTTGAGACTAAATCCTCTTGTAGTGTGCTGCATTAATTTGACAGTCAGCTGTGATCTCAATATTTGAAATATTTAAGTGTTTCTATGCTGACATTCATAGTGGCACAATGCTGAGCAATGTTTGGGCCTTTGTGCACGTTCTCAAGTGAACTGCTTTCAGTTACAGAAGAGAGAACTTTTCAGTAAGTCATGATACAATCAGAACAGAAACACTCCTTAAATAGCACACGCAATTGTTTGGCCAAGGAAGATGCATTAAGAGCACTCGCTTCCAATGCAGGGTAGCTTTTCCTGCTGCCTTGTAGCAGTACCTGCTACTTTTCTACAGTTTTAATTCCTTCTAAACTACAAATGTCTGAAATAACAGCAGCAATAGTAACTAAAGCAGTGGGAAACAGAGGCCAACACCTCTCTTGAGGGGCAATGTTAGGGAAGCTGACACAAAAACTTAAATAAAACACTTTTCTATTTTCTCTGTCTCAACAACAAAACCCTCACTATATAAGAACCTAGTATTCTCTGACTTTTATTCATGATTTCTACATTTACCAATCACTGTTACATCATTTTGTATCATGTAACTATTATATAACTCATATGGAAATTCCAGTAACTGATAAATCCTGTAATGCCATACAACCATTTCTGCAGTGGCCCTCTGATAAATCATATACTACAATGCTGTAACGGTAGCAGCAAAGAGATTAGGTGTGTAAACTTCTAAGGAAACAATTTATGTCTTGAATTTTCCATCTCTCTGTGGGAAGACTTGAAGCCCATTTTGGGCTTTTTTTTGGCTCTTTTTTTCATAGAATCACAGAATATGCCATATTGGCAAGGACCCAGAATGATCATCGAGTCCAGCTCCCAGCCCTGCTCAGGACCATCTCCAAGAGTCATACCATGTGCCCGAGAGTTTTGGTAGTAACCTTCCTATTTCACTCCTTTGCAAAGCAAGTTAAAAGAGAATGGGGAAAGTTATTTATCAGTCTGCTGGGAGGAAGTTGATTTTCTTCTAGAGTGTTCATCAAATTCTTTCAAGTCTCTGTGGTTCAACATATTTAGCTACATCAAAGCCAAAGTCTACACTTTTGAGCTCTTCATTTACTGTTAAAATCCACATTCTTGGATGCTGAAATGTTTACTACACTTTTTCCAAGCTTAGGAGTTACTGGTCTACCAGCTGTATCAGTAACAAAACTATTTTGGATGACTGCAGTCATATTTACTAAAATTATGTACTAAGAGAACAAATTCATTGTTTACACTAAGAAGCTTAAACTAAGCTAAACATTTACAGGAAAGTTCTTCTTATTCCTTCTATCCCTGCAGCCATATTCTCAATCACACATCCGCTCTCAAAACCTGAATTTATAACATGAAATAAAATTGGTGTCATCTGCCATCACAGTAAAACACCAGGGTTCACATTGTCCTTTGAAGACAATGAAAATGTTTCCTTCCAGGTGTCGAGGTTTCCTCACACCAGGCTTCTAAACTAGCAAATTGCACCCCAGATGCCCATCTCTCTACTCTTAGCTTGTCTCAAACATCTGAGATCTATCACCAGATGTCAAGCTGAGACACAACTAACAGAATATTGCAGCAGCAGAATATTGCTCACCATGCTGAGTTTATGACATAGACTTGCTGTAAATTTTTTCACTGCTGTTGATTACTCATTAGTACTTCAGGTGATTAGAGTAAGCCTGTGTGAGATCTGCTGGTGGAATCCTCATTTCTCAGGATGTATTAAGCTTTGCTATACTAAGGTTTAATAGACACATTTCCAAAAGGCTGCACATAAAGTAAAAACAAACAACAGTGGATGATGCAAAAGATTAGAATTTCAAAGAAATTGAATAAAAATTGAAAACAGATCCTTACTATGATTCCTCCCACTCATATCTGGAACCAGTCTCTTACCAGGTATCTGAAAGGATACTGAATTTCATTATCCTGACTTTGATTCAAGAACACTTCACATTACACACCATCACGTTGACAATAACGAGATAGTAAAAAGTCTACTTTTGGAAGTTACATAGAATAAACAGAAAGCAACCTTCCCAACTTCCTGTTTCCAGATTTCACAGAGAATATTTTGAGTTGGATTACAAGAAATCCAAGCCACAAATTATCACATCTGACAATAACACACAAAAATTTTCAAATGTGAAGCATCTGACAGCTTGATACACATTTGGCCAAATTAGCAGTCATCATCTTCAAGCCACTGCTAAATTGTAAGGTTTCTCCTCTCACTGAGTATTGGTCCCTCTGTGCCGAGTGGTTACTATCACCAACAATCTCTCCTCTTCCAAAGACATGCTAATTACACACAAGCTTGATATTAAGGAAGCTAAACAAGCAGCTTGCTGCACTAAATTCATATGCAGCTATCACATTTACAGCTCTACCTCACAGTTTTGGAAGAGTTAGAATAGTTTCCACCTACTACACTGGAAAAGTAATTCAATCAACTTCAATCCTTTTTACAAATTAGCCTTCAACTGGCAATTTTCACTGCAAAACTATTATAACAATTTGCTTTCCTGTAGAAAACTGATTTAGTTCAAGCAATAACTATTCAATATCATTTTCCTAGTAAGGCGAATTACACAGATTTGTCAGTTTTCATGTCTAGAAAGGTCTTCATAGGCTATTATTGCATTTCTTACTCCATGTATGGATTCTATGCCACAAAAATTTCCACTTGCTTCATTCATTTAATCACAAACCACTGTACAACCCCCACTATCACTCATACCCCAAAACCACTCCCCACAGCACTGGGGAGTGGAAGAAATGACGAGCAGTCACCACTCATTGTAAAGTGGGTAGACAGAATTTAAAAATAAAACTTCTTACAGAAGAGATGGCAGGAATAACTCCCAGTTATCAAGTGCAATAAAAGCCTTGAATGTTCTGTGAGCAAAAGGACAATTCAGACTTTTCTTGCCCAAAACCATGTCAACAATCCAATGTGATCTAGTCCCAAAGGCAAAATATATTATTGTAAAATATTGTTTCAATATTTAATACGTGATAGAAAAAATATACCTGAACAAATATGCTTCACACCAGGTGATAATGAAAGATCACTCTTGTGGAGTCCAACAGAAAAGACATGAATGTTTATGAAACCATAATTTACTAAAAAAGCACATTAAGAGTTAAACTGGAAGGCCACAGAGTTCTTCTAAACCATTTTGAGCAGCTGTGGACACTTACTGACAAGGAATCATCTTTACTGGGTGCTTTTTTGGGGTCTGTCAACCAGAAAAGACAACATGAGGAAAAAAAATCAAGTTGGTAGTAATTTTCATTCAGAATAATTTATCTAATTTATTCTACAAGGTAGAAGACCTACATACCTTTTTCTTACCTTTTTTGTGGTTACGGTATAACTTTGGTCTACTTGTTAAAAGAAAATAGTTATAATAACTTTAGGGCATTAAAGTTCTTGGCTCTCCTTTTATTAAAAACTTCTCATCTATCAAGAGAATTCTACTCATATTCTCCTAATGTGCCTGAAACTTTTTTTTACTTGGTTCTTATTCCAGAGTTCTTTGTCTTGTTCTGGCAATTTGCAAATGCTGCCAAACCCCAGCAACAACTTGTGCTGTGAAGTTGCGTATTGCTTTTATCATCAAGTTACATTACAGAAATATAGTACCATTCAAAGGATGTGTTTAACATCTTTGAAAGGTACAACAAACAATGTGGTTATGATTTTTTATTAAATTCTTTTCAAATTTTAGCTGGTTAGAAAAAGTACTCAAAGCATTATATAGTTTAAAAAAGGCCATTTCTCTGTGAATTTATTCAAGAGTAGAAATAATGAAACTTGCTAAGTATTATATGACCTACACTTAGTAACAAGTAATTACAAGAACTAATTACTATGCAGGTTCCTAAAAAAGAAAGAAAGGAAAAAATAAAAGTTTTCTGTGTATTACAGACCAGTGAAATAATATGATCAACAGCTCTAAATTCAAGAAATATGAATTACAGTTATCTAAAAATTTGTTAAGAAGCTGTTAGAAAAAAACAGTTCCCAAGAGTTTGAGTTAAAAAATTCTATGATTTCCAAATTAGGCATATGTTCCATTAGTGCTTGCACGAAACTCCCACAGCCTTTGGCTCAGCACATTTTATTGTAACATATAATAGAATAAATTATTTAGTAACCTGTTAGGAGCCATTGGTGGTAAAAACTGTATTAAAAAAATAGACTAAAAGAGATTGCTATATAAGGGTTAAACACAAGAGGAATTAAACTAATTTGAAAAGCTTCTGAAGGAATCAGATTTTGTTCCAAAAGCCTTCTCATATATTGAAGGGCTGGTTTAGGGTGGAGAACGGGAAGGTTTGTTTTGAGGTTTGGGGGGTTTTCTTCAGTTAGTGCCCAAATGTCTCCACTCTGGAAAGCCTTCATTCCCAACTTCAAAGATATAACTCTTCATCTTTAAAAAAGTGAATATTTTCCTTTTCCAGTCTCCCTTCCTCTAACACTCAGATCTTTGAGACAGCTGCTTACTTTATATATTCAGTTGAATTTAAAGGAATATATAGACTTTTTAAAATAGTAATTTGATCCTTTTAGTAGTTTTTTTTGTTTTTCTTTATTTGGAACTGTACTTTCAGTTTGTAGTTTTCTGAAATTAGATAATATTTAGCAATAATAAGTGAAAAAATCTTTACTGCAATAAATTTTAGCAATTTTGTTACTTTTATAAAAATAGACATTTATATTTCATGACAGCAAGTACTGCTGAAGAAGAATATTAAAGCACTTCAAGTAGTGCAGGAAAAATATTTAACAATAAAAGAAAATAAAAGTTATTTCATACTTGATCAAAACTGCAGAAGCTTAGATACACAGCATGCAATAACTGGCATTTAAAGTGAATTGCCTAAAACAAGGCAAATATAATAGTCTAAAGGTCTTCTGAAGAACAAGAAATGTACTAAAAGACTTTGGAATATCTCTGTAGATAGTAAGAGATCTTTCTCTTGACAATAAAATCATGAATACCCAATTAAACACTAAACAGTGCTACAGGTATCATTTTCAGAACTGTTCCACAGAGAAAAATCACCTCTTTCACATGTCTGAGAACTCTTATTTAGAACACTTTGTATAGCTTGTCCACAAGACACACCACAAGTCTATCTTGGTAAATAAAAGCACTTGTTAAATGTGTTATATCATCTGTAAGAACCACAGTAATACCAATATTGTATCTCCTTCACAGAGCCATTTTACTTAAATTACAATTAATAAAATCCAGTAGAAGAGCTCAGGTGGAGTGGGGGCAGGGGAAGGCAGTCATCAGCTCTCTCCAATCTTGTTTTCAAAAATTAATGGGCTTTGTTTAAAGAGATTTAGGTCAAAGCCACTATTTAGGAGTCTGAATATGACTAAAGTGTTGAGACACCTGTTTTACATGGAAAGATTGGGACGGCTAGGACAGTTCAACTCTGAGAAGTAGTTTTTGGATACTTATTAGCCCTTTTCCCTTTCACATTTTTAAAAGTAATTTATTTTTTTAAAAAAAAACAACAACAGATATACATGATTAATCCAATTTGTAAGAACAGAAAGACAAGGCCAAACCAGAGATCCATCTAGTTCAATATTCTGTCTTCCAATAGCAGCCAACAGCAGATGACTGAATAAGCTTGTAAGAACAGAACAAGTATACAGGGACTGAGTGCACATACTGTTCTGTGGGAATGTTCTACAAAACAAAGATTCATGGCTCAAGATTTCTCGAAAAGAAATAATTTCTTTGAATACAATAAGTCTTAATACTTTGAACTTGTCACCTATTGCCCAATTGCTTTTGAACCCACACAAATGTTATTATCTACATACAATGCACTGGATCAGCAACTTCCACAGCTTAACTTCATGCTGCGTGAGGAACTGTTTTCTTTAATCACACTGAGCCAACCACTTGCTGAGTTTGATAGCTCTTAATTCTCATACTGGAAGAGACAACTCCCTCCTGTTCTCTTTTTCCATATAATTCATATTTCCTCTCTGTTTTCTCTTTTCAGCCTAAAAGCTCCTAGCATGAGTTATTCTTAAAAATAAAAGTTCCATTCTACTGATTATCCTTTAGCATTCTTTTCTAGATCTTCTGCAGTTCTACTATATCCCAAGACAAGAAAAATCAAACCAACAGACAATATGAGATGCCTATGTGGTCCATACATAATCATGGTCTTTATTTTCCGGTCTCTATTCCTTTCCTAATGTTCTGTCTTTCTGGATTTCAACCACTGTTCACAATTATTTCCATAAGCCATGAGAAGCAGTAAGATCCTTTTTTCAGAAACTATCATTTTATTTGCAAAGCTAGAGCTGTCCAGGATACACAGAATGAACAAAGTGTAAACTGTGATGTTTTATTTAGCCACATACTTTTGACATCGTTATTATCAGACTTCAAATGTTGTATATACATTCGTCATATTCTGTCTTACTGGAAGAATGATCCTGTTATGAATGAACTACAAGGCTAACAAAAGCAGTTATTCTTTACTTGTAGCTTAGATTTGGGGGAAAATGTCTCCCAAGCCAATATAGCTAATCCTAACATCTACATATAATTTAAGAGGCAAGCTGAAGTCAGTATGTGTTACTACCAGGTGCTGTAATGCAGCATTTCCTTTATGGTATCAAATAGTTCCCTGTAACCCATGGCCCAGTTCCATAAAAGATATTTGCATTTTGACTGCATGGCAGGTTAATTAATCTTAAAAAAAATTACTAATAAAATATTAAAAATTACATCTAAGCCTTCTAAATTCAATAGTTTGCAGTTTTGGACAGTCCTAAAGACCACTACAGCCTGCTTTAACCTTGACAGGTTATCTATGACAGGTTTAACTGTAGTCAATAATGTGAACTATGTTTTAAATACCAGATTACTTAACTGTACAATAATATTTAATGTATAAAATAAATTATGAAGCATATTTATGGCCAGTGACAATATATCAAACTCAATAGAAGCCAGTGCCAAATTTCACTGACACCAGTTGACAATCCCCTGCTTTTTAGATAGAAAATATCAACAATTGCAAGTGCTTTATTTTACTTCCACCCCATAAACAATCATTTTATAGTGTCTATTAAGCATCAAAAGTAAACACAATCACAACTCTGGAATTTCCAGAAACACACAGAACACATTTAGGCAGCTCCTGAGTAGAAAAGATGCCATGTTACTAAGCAGTTTATATTTTTATGTATTCCTTAGAGAATTTTCTGTACAGGCTTCTGTTATCAGAGCGGCAATTCCCATCTTTTGTTTTGTCTCTAACAACCTGCCAGGATAATTAAACTCACAACTCAGCATGTCTCAGTGACTACACAATCTTCTGGACAGACATCAGAAGATTGGCATGGCAGCAACTCATATCTCTTTAACGAAGAGGAGAAAATCTCCAGCACCAGATGTCCAGTTAATCCAGCCTCAAAGGCAAAACCAAACACCACCAACAACAACAACAAAAAAAAAACACCAACCAAACTGAAGTAAAAAAGAGCACATGTCCCCCTGCCCCAGAAAAGAAGCTCTGCCGAACAGATCCATCTATTTTAGTTGACCTGACCAAGTGCCAAGCGCAAATCCTCCACGAAAATGCAGAGGAACGTCCTTGCAGCCTTCATTTCCACCCCACTGGTCCTCATACAAGTAACCCACAGTTCATGTCCACAAAGCAACACGATTTTATTGTTTATATTATTGAGCAATATTCATATTGTTCATATTATTTCACCATATTCCCAGTGTCTCTCCCAATATAAGTTAAGTGCAGTACAAATAGACCACGCTGCATAAATAACAAAAGTTTAATCTACAAGTCAATTTAAACACTGGGCTCTCCCTTTAGTATTGTCAAGTAATCCTAAAGCTCTATCAGTTGACACATGCAAGTTTCAAACTCATCTGGTCAGAGCTTTAGTCTACTCCTAGGTACAAGAAAACCCTTAAATCATGGGTTCCCTCCTTGCAAGGCCCATTTTGTCAATTATTCTCAGAAAATAAAAATCTGGCTGAAGAAATGGAGCTTTGTATAGCTAATCAGTGTAAGAGGAAGGAAACATTTGGGAGCTGTTTGGCTAGCATGTGTCTCTGTCTGTTCAACAGCCTCTTGGAAGATACTCAGGAAAGAAGATATCTATTTTCCCTTCTTCTATCAGACTCCTTTAAATACTTGTTTTGACTCAGTTCTTTCACACTTAGGTCATTCTCCAAGAATAAATCCACTAGATTTTCAAGTCTTTCTTGAAAACCTTGTTCAAACTGTTTTGTTCTGTATAATTTCCTATAGTTGTCAATTAAGAACTGATCCCTTGAGCTTCTACTTGCACTGCATAGTGTCTATTTTAGGTAGCTCCCACTTAGTCTATTGGCTTCTGCAAATTACACATACAGAATGCAACATGTACTACACATTTTAGGGAAAAACTGCTTCTTAATTCAAGACTAAGTATTCTTCTAGCACTAACCAGTACCACAGCAGATTTGTCAGTTCACTGCATAAGAACAAGGACAATACAGCTCACCTTCCCCCACCTGAAAGGGAAATGTGCAGCTGTACTATTAGGAGCATAAGTAGGAATACTCTAATATGAAAAATTTTAAAGCCAGAAAAACTGAACCTTGTCATAGAGTCTGAACTAAATATTGTGTGATGGAACAGAACACTAGGGAACTTTTCTGCTGCATTTGGTTCTTCCATAATTTTTTTTTTTTTAAATAGAAAAGGACACAGACTCTCAAAGCCTCTGAGAAATTTCAACAGGTGAATATTGAACAAAACTCTCATCCATAGCAATAAAATCTGTAAGGTTACACCTTTCTATACCACTGCTCAAAACTAAAAAACAATGTATATACTCACTAAAACTTATGGAAGAACAGATACTAGTGAAAATAAAAGGTCCATAAAGGATAATCTTCTTGTTTGACATTGCCCCAGACTCCCCATTAAAAAGCAAGCATAAACAAAGTGATTTTAAGCTTCATCTACATCTTCTTCATTCTGGGATCCAAATATCCCACCACAAACTACAGGATTTAAGTGACTTTATGTCTACATAGAGCTGTCACATTTCACAGATTGTTTGCATATTATCTTGAATAGAACACTAAGCCAACAGCTCCTGGACCAAGACTGGGTGTCTTCAAGTAGCACTTTCTACGCCTGCACAGCATCACAGGCTAATTCAGGAATTAAGAGTGCTGAGACCCAAGGTAGGTAACAGGTATCCTCAATAAGCTCCTAATGACTTCCCCCTATAACTGATATGAGGAAGTTCCAGCGTCCTGAATGACATAATGAACGCTTACCTCAAAGAGAAAAAAAGTATCGCAGATTTTATACTTAGAAAGTGGGGTGCAATTCTTTCTTCTAAACCAGTATCACATGGCAGGAGGTACACAGTAAAAAGTTTTAAAAGCCACAGATAGTTTATTTCATTATTTCCAGTAAAACATCATTATTTCTACTGTTCTCTAGGGTAAACCTCACTTAAACTTTGCCCATTTAATATAATAGTCAGAAGAATAAGCAGAAATCAAATAGAACTTTGTCTGTGACTTGCTCAACAGTGTTAAAGTAACAACAAAAAGTTTGAGTGCTTTAGTGGCAAACTGCCATCTTTTGGAACCAGCATGTCCCAAAGGCTCTGGGAAATCATAACTGATTTTTCAGAGCTATGAACTTCTTTTAAAAGAAGTCCTTTACCCATTATTTCACAAACACTAGCAAAAGCCAGAAAAAGTGTATTGCAAATAACTGTCCAGTCAGATCACCTGCATGTATCACACGTTCTCAGGATCCTTTCAATAATAACAGGACAGAAAAGAAAATGATATAACATGGAACAAATCCTCACTCTCAACATGATGAAAACTTCAGAACAGTGGAAAAGCAATTCTGATTTCAAGAACTGCATATCCTAACTGCACCTAAAATAAAAGATAAACTCAAGTTCTCTTACAGCAAGACCTACCCACTTAAGTTCCACAGGTAACCATTTACAATGTAGGCATTTCTATTTTCTAAAATATTTTAGGTAACAGTCATAACAAAAATTGTATTTTCTTTCTTTCAATCTTGAAGAGGTCTTTTTGAAGATCAAGGGATACATCACTAATTCATTTTGATAATAAGCTCTGTTTGGTATTGTGCCAATTCAAAGCCTATTTTCCGAAAGAAAATAAATACTGATTTTTATATGGGCAATTATAGGAAAAGGAAAAAAAATAAAAGACAAACAAACAACAACAAAAAAGGTGATGCTTTGGTTATGAAAAAGAAGGAAGATATGAAAGGTTTGGTGTTTTTTGAAGGACATGTTTTTTAAATATGGCCTTTATTTCAGGGAGATAATTAAACGTTTAATAAACTTATCTGTGAATGGGTTTTCATACAATCACCTACCAGAGTCATTTTCATATGCAAGGATTATTAACAGAAGCTCTCATCTACAGAATATCTTGTAACAAACTGCTTACTGAGGAAACTCCCTTGATGAGAAAAATAATGGAGAAATATGCCCCATTTTGCATTTCAATCTTGATTCATTCTGAAAACTCCACAGAGCCAGGGGTGGGGGGAATAAAAAAAGAGAGAGATTAAATTACAGTTTAAGATTAGTTTTGCTTTCTGGTGTCCAAGCCTTTTGGTTTTGGTAATATATGTTGCATTTGCATATGTTGCACACTGTTTCAGTCATCTTTTCCAATCAAATGCTGTACAGTAATGGCATTCAAAGAGTTATTTTATGATGGAATCCACAGGAAATATGCCAAGCCATTTTTTAAAATGAAACAAATCTATTGATATTAAATGCATAGTACTGGATTAATCCAAAACTACCACCCGCATTCTGGGCCAATTCTTAATTTGTTCTCTGCTGGAGTCTTCATCTAAGGCTATTTGTCTGATATAACTGGATGCTTTTCAAATGTATTCTTGCATCTTTTTAAACATGTGATGTTTGCCTGCACGCTTGTTCAGTAAGTATAATGACCATGTAGCTGGCTCTTGTATACTTTAAAGTCTGATTTTCCTTTCCAAAACAATTTGCAACTTTTGTCTCTATTGAAAGTTTTTAGGAAAGGAACACTCCACTACATAAGATCAGCTGTCATTAATTTTGTTCTTTTGCATTTAGTTATTTTAATTTTTATTATCTTCAAAAAACCAGACGATACAACTTCACACACATTTCCATTCTGAAATGTCCTTCTTTACTCTAGCAATGCTACTTTCAATTAACAAGTAAAGTGTAAATGAGATGAGCACACTAACAATTGAGAAAAGTTAGTGCTGTGCTGAAGATATTTAAAAACTTCATAAAAGGCAATAAAGGTCCTGCCAAAGTAAAAATATGCAAATCTGATAAATTCCTTTGCAGTAACTGAGAAAACTGGCATATAAATGCATGCAAAGATCTTGCTTGTAGCTACTTATTTCCATTGTTAATTACAAAACTTACTTTGGAAAGCAAGGAATGGTATCTGGCCCACAAAATGCTTAGTAATTGTTAAGAATTAAGCAAAGAACTAATCTAATTAAAAAATATATATCTCTGTTACAATTTTGTTATTTTTCTGCGCAGAATTTTCTCTGCAAGGGATCAGATGATACAGATCAGTTATCATTTTGCTTTGATACATATATATATGATAGAAGTTTAAGTCACAGTATGAAAAAAAATTAGACCCTTTCTGTTCCAGGGGAAAATGAGAGCAATCAATTCAAAATAAAAATCAAGGAAGACAACATCTATTCAAAGAAACAAATTCTCGTAGAATGTCAACAGCTGATTCAAACTTATTCACAGGTATTTTATTTTTGTTTTCTATTAATGTATAATCTCAACACACGCCAAAACAGAAATAAAGCCACATGCCCAGATACTTGTTATAAACTCATTTTTAGCATGGTCAAAATGGTTGGATCAAACCTCTGTGAAGCTTGAGACCTCTGCAAGCAGAGAATATGATCTGGTGTAAGAAGAGAATGATTATAAATTGCAGGATTTGGGCTACGTGCTCTTCAGCCACTTCTATGAACCTGCACTGGAGGCTTTAAGCGTTTATTAACAACTAAACTCCACTATAAAATTCAACAACCTGTCCACCACTGCTCAGTACAAGAATAACATTCATACTCCCATTTTCAAATCATAGTAGGTCAGCAACATAAAACAAAGTCAAACTGAAGGCCACTGAAAAATATTACCAGCCTGTGATTCAGGAAGTTAACTCACAGTTATAAGTAGATTAATCTGAAGTAGCTAAAGCATTATTATCCTCAGCTGTCTACACTATCCCTCTTCAAGATTATGGCTACTCCATCAGGAACAGCAAGGAATGTAAACTGGAGCAGCTCAGTTGTTAATCTAGCATATCATTACGAACTGAAGCTGGCAGAGGTTTGCATTAACATCTATAAACTGTGCCCAAATCAGCTGTTCCTGTTGGCTACAGCAGCATCTGAAATTACCAGCTGCTTCTCTCAGGTTGATTAACCTCCAGATTCTGAACTTTGTCTTTTTTGATTATCCAACAGGTCATCCAGTAGTTTAATCAAGGTGCAAAGCACACATAAGAAATGTTTCATTCTCATGTCTTTTTGACATTAGGATTTGCCTATTGGCATTATATTGTTGAAAGAGGAATAAGTAAAATATTTGCTAAGATTTACTATTCTGTAAATCATGCAGAAATATAATACTAGGGAGGATTCAAAACTCTTTTTTGACCTTTTAGGGTACAAAAATAGTAGAGACTCCTGTGATGTTTTTGCAAATATCTTCAATAGATTTTGCTAGTCTTAATTTGTCCATGAACTGAAAAAAATGTTTTGTCACAACTCCATCTTCATCTTTACTATTGTAGCCTGTGCCCTCTAACAGAAATCTTCAAAGAACAGGTGAGATTGTGATTAGACTTGAAAAGCAACACCTGTAATGAACGAATATCTGCTGCTGCTCCACAGAGCCCACAATTTCAATTTAAACACAGTAATTTGGAAATAAATGCATTTTTTTGTTTGTTTGTTTTGCATTAGAATCAAACTAGCAACAAAAGACGACAGCTTCTCTAAGGCAGTCTCTCTACCCTTCATGAATATTCATTAGCACATTGACAATTTTTAATTCTACCCCTCATTCCACAGTACTGTATGACCATTGCTCATCTTTTACCTCTATCCCACAGAAAAAATGAACCTCTCTCAATTATTCAACTATAAACCACATCACTCAAAAACTATCAGGAAAAAACGTAACAAACTCTTAATGGTTTCTTTCACAAAAGTAGCAGCAAAACTACGCAATCAAAAAATAGTAAAAGTTACCTTGCAACAATTCAGAAAAACATTAACCCTTTTTGACTGACTTACCTTTTCATCATCTGAAAAGGTTCCTATTTTAGAACTATGTTCAGACAGCTATTAATTCACCTGGTTCTTTATAACAGTGTGGTTATTTCTTCAGGAAGACATTTAACAAGGTAGTAGACATTTTAAAACTAAGAGCTGTAGCTTTTCACTTCAGAATTATCTTCTCTAACAATTTCATGAAGTCATCAGAATAGATGATAGACATTGTCCTATTCTTCTATTTTACACTTCGCAATTAAGTTCTGGATTCATGCATTTTAATTAACATCTCCTTCACACAGATGTTAAAAGGCAACAAACTACTTCAGTTAACCAATAAAATCAATTTCTTTTTAAAACAGTTCTTTAAAGAAGCCTCGAATAAGGAAACAAACACTGCAGTAACTCTCAAATGCCAAGGGACAGTTCAAACTGTAGCACCACAGACCTCTAAAACCACAAGACGCTCTTTGGTAACTACCAGGAGTGTAGCTCACCCCACCCCACTGATCCCAGCGCTCACAGGCCAAGGTTGGGAGAGTGCAGAAGGGCAGTCAACTTTGGAAGGACGGGCTCCCAAGTGCAGTAACACAGAGCTGGCAGCCAAACCCCATCCCACTGTACCTTCATTTGAAGAGATGGCACGAGGTTTATCCACGAGCCCAGACCCTCTGGTGAATTCACAGCGATGAGGCAAAGTCTCAGCCAAGCCAGGAAGGCAGTTCGTGGCTGAGGAAGAGGGTTTGAAGTGGAGCCCAGAGTGCCCACAGCTGGGCTGGGTGGGGACAGTGATGCCCCAGCTGTGGCAGATCAGGGCAATCAAGACCTACCAGGACATTCAAACCCTCACTGAGACTCATATTTCCCAAATGTATGTGCACGGAACCACAAAGTAATCTTAATTTCACTTCAAAGTGAACCAGCAATTAATATATAGTGAATAAGAAGTCTCCTCACAACATGCTGTCACATAACTGGCAATCTGCTTCAGCCAAAATTTTTCATTTGTTTCCATCTGCAGCCCACAAAGAAAGTGACTGCAGAATAACCCACTTTGGGAAGGACAAGATTAGAGATCAAAATACACAATCTTTTTCCAAAGCAGATAAAAGAAAAATAATATTCTGTGGTCATGTCACAGCATTGAAAGCCAGGTGGAGATAAACAGTGTTAAGAAATCACAAAATGAGTCAGAAAATAAAAGCTGGAAAAGGGATAGATATTGGCCCTGGCATTAAATTAATTGACTCTTCCCCCAACCCACAAATACTATCTAGCTTGTACAGAATCAATTTACTTTCCTCCAAAGACCAATCTGAGCCAAATTTCTTAATAGAAAAAAAAAGGGGGGAATGGAGAAGAGGGAAATCAATAAAACCAAAATGATCCTACTTAAAAGGAAGCAGTATGAATTCATTTTTTTTCCTTGAATAATTCAAAATTGAAACTCCCTGCCTTAAAACTGAAGTGAAACCAAGATATAAAGACAGTTCAAAAAATAATTAGACATTTTAAAGAATGAGACTATCTCCATAATTACCTAATGTATTTTCTCTGTCTTAAAAAGGAGTGAAGCTTGTGTTACAAGGTATAGGTCAACAACTAATGAACAAGATGAAGGATAAATGTTTTTAAAGAGACTCAGGCAGCCATTTGCAAAAGGAGCAAAAAGGAAATGGAAAGCCTCTTAACCTTTGCTGCTTTAGCTCACAATTAATCTGGTAGGAGATAAGAGCCCCATAATCCTTTTATGGGTTTTATCAGAAATAATAAGCCAACAAATTTACCAAATGCATATGCAAACCACTGTATACTAAGCTTATTAAAGATGAAACAATCAAATGAAACAAGGTCATAACTGAAAAATCCTGTAACACATGCTTAGAGAAAGAATATAAGAAAACGTGGCAAGTAAAGAACAGGCCTTTCCTTGCTCTTCCCTCCCAGGTACAATCTCTAATTTCCGAACTTCTGTGCTAGCGAGTGCATTTAGAAAATTATTTTCAGCTGCTCCCTGTGAACCCATCTTCCACAAGGGCTGTCTATAATCCTTTTTTGAACCCATTTATAATTTGGCTTTTGCAATGCCCAGTGAAACTATTTTCATAATTTACTCCCACTTTGTATGAAAAAAAACCAAACAAACAAACTTGTTTTTCCTTAAACTTACATATGAAAAATTTATTGAGGTAGAGATTAGCTCTTAAAACAGAAGATAGTTTAAATGGCAAAAGTGCTAGAGACAAGAATACTTAGGAATAATCAATATTACCTATGCCAAAAGAATAATTGAATTGCACTAGTTTGCCTAAAGACAAGAAAAAATTAGAAAACATTATAGCAGTCATTAGGAAAATAAAAGGCTGTTGAAAAGAGGAATGGAATTATCTATTCCTCATGTCTACAGTGAATAAGCAGTAGGTTTAAACTGTATAAGGAAGCTCAAAGCTGGATATTACAGGAAAAAAACCCCATCCTAATAGCAAGGCTAATCAAAAGGACTACTTTGATAGTTTCATAGTTTCTCTAGTAAAAAACTGGATGAGAACCTTTCTGAAAGGACATAGATCTGTTAAACTTGTTTCAGGAGAGAGAACTGCACTAAATGACCTCTTGATGTCCCTTCCAGTGTAGTACTACACAATTAGGGAGAAAGGAAGTCAATAGACATCTAGTTCAGTGGTTTATTTCACTCCCTCTCTTAGCCTTGTGTTCAGTTTCTGACTTTATTTATATTACTAGAGAATACTCGATTTTCTCTGCCACTCAGAAGGTAACACATGGCATTGTGAGTACCTGAAATATAAGAGAGTAACTAGATTGCGAAGGTGCACAGAATTTATGATGGTTTTTACACTCAGTCATATAACCACATTCAAGTTGTTCTTGCATTGGGCAATTCCCAGACACTGCAACAGAATCTGCTAGAAGGCAGCTTTCTGTGCTCTCTAAATTCAAAATACAAATTAGACAACAGTAATCTAGCTTTCTGACAGATAGTATGCCTTTGCCTTCAGGACAACATCACACTGGTTGTGATAAAAACTATAGTCCTCAGGGGAAAAAAATAATTTAAAACTAAAGACCCAGTGGCCACTTCAATCTAAATTCCTTGTTTTGTTACATTAAGTTCAAGGAATGGAAATTACTGGAACTGTGTCTATTTAACACAATATGCAATAAGAATGTAGGTTTTAGGTTTAGTCTTTTAAGCTACATAACCTGAAGAGAATTACATAATTCTGTATAAAACAGAATTTAGTTTATATGGAAAAATACAGGGAAAGTTCTTTGCTCTCAGTAAAAGAACGGGTTTAATCCGAATAGGTTGGTTTGCTTCTCATTTCTCACTATATTCAGATCAAGGTATCTCAGAGGCCAAAATTATTTACAGAGTTAGTTAACTGTAAATATCTTACCCTGTTGGTATAAATCATTATATATAATGAAACATCAGCTGCTACTTAAAGTGCTTGGCAGGAGAGTTCATCTCATATTTATGTGCAAGCATAAACTATGTGTGCTGATATATAATTGCATGAACAATTCCACTGACTTCATCACTGCTACAGATAGATGTATGCAGCAAATCCCATAACAATTCTCACAAAAAATGTTTTCTGTATTTTCCAAATTGTTAGTCTTTTCCCAAACATTCCAAACTTAGAAAACACTTTAAAAAATTATTATGAGAATCTTGAAAGAATTGAAATTAAAGCCAAAGGACATGTAATGATCTCATTTGTAAACCTTTAAATATACTATATTCTGAAAATATTACCTTTTCACTGAGGAAGAGAAAACAGATGTTCTGAGGGCTGGACTGCTATGGAGACAATCTGAGAGAGTTGTGTTTGTTCATCCTGGAGAAGAAAAGGCCCCAGGAGACCTTCCATTGCCTTAAGGGGCTACAAGAGACCTGGGGGGGACTTTAAAAAAGTGCATGGAATGACAGAATGGCTTCAAACTGACCGAGGGCAGGGTTAGACAAAATCCTAGGATGAAATTCTTCCCTTTGCGGGTGGTGAGGCACTGGAGCAGATTGCACAGAGAACCTTTGGATGTCTCATCCCTGGCAGTTTTCCAGGCCAGGTCGGATGGGGGGCTTTGAGTAACCTGGTCAATCAGAAGAGGTAAAACAGAACCTGAAAAGGACATCTAGGCCAGTTGCTAAAGCTGCTTCATACTGCCTTTGACACCATAGGCACCTTCTCCCATAGTTATCTGCCAGTTTTAGCACTTTTGCTGTCACCTTCCTTGCACCAGCAAAACTATTTATGGAACAATCTCCTCTCCTCCTCCCAGTGGCCTGCATCAACCAAAAAATCCAGCTTAAAGGTTGCCCAATGAAAAGCACAACTGGCCTCCTTCCCCAGTGAAAGCAGAGGCTGATTTCATTCAGGCAAAGTCCAAACTGGTTCTTCAGCATCACATTTGAGCTCCCAAGACAGGGAGACACAGAATGAGAGCTGAGAGCAGGGACCATCAGCATGGCAGTACCTGGGACATGGCAGTCCTGTGGACAGGCTTTAGCGACCACAGCCTCACAACTCCACTACCTGAAAATACACCTTGTACAGTGTTAAATCATGTCACAGAGAAATCATGATTCTGTACAGAAATAAAACCAAAATGTTGTACTTTTGCAAAGGTTCTGCAAAAATAGCAACTCTGAGGCAATGAATATCCATTCACTTCTCCAGTGTCCTTAATATCTCCTTGTATACCAGCTATATGTTTATTCATTATGCATTCCTCCATTTGTTATTTTCCTTTATTCCATTTCCTATTTCAGGCTGCTCATTAATTTTTATGCACTTTTATTTTCATTTGTATACTTTTCATCACTTCAATATCCTAATATTTCAGCAGTCCAATTAGCTACTTCCATATCTTAATCACACTGAGACTCCTTATTCAGCTATAAATATAATTTTATTACTTCTGTTTTAATGACTAAGTGTTATAATAACTATCCTATATAAAATAATTTCTCTGAAAACTTTCCCTATTTCCTTCACTTGTCTATAATTCATTTCATCTCTCATCTTACTTTATATTTTTTCAGTAGATCTCATATCATCCTAAAACGTTTCCTGTCTCGAAACCAATTACCTGGGGAGAGGGTAAACTTTCACTTTGTTTCACCATAAACATAAAGATCAAATATTGAAACACTTCTCCACATTTATTGGTGTCCTAAACTTGCTAAATGCAACCCAAAAATTGAAGACAGAGACTATCTCCACATTAAAAGGCATAGTCTTTCAATACACATGAAAGTACAGCCGAGATAGGCATTATGAACATAGCACACAGCTCTGCTGTGAATATCGACATCATAAATAAAAAAGTCTATCAGTAATATATGAAACGAATACTTCTGAACTGAGAATCCAGCATTATTCTCATCTCTAATTTCAGAAACAGCATATACTTGCAGTGAAATATTATATTTATTAATTTAGTAATATTCCATCTTCTAAAATCCCTACCATTTTAGGCAGATCATTAACTTCTGAGATGCTGATGCTTCTAACTATCAAATAAAGGTCTCCAAGTCAAAATTGATTGATCTAATTCTTCTCAAGCTGTAATTTTTTTTTTTCCATTCTAATAATCTACATTCTGTGAGCTACAAGATTTGTCTATGTGTAGGTACAGATGAGAGCAAGGTCTTCAGTAGGAAACGTGTACAGAAATGCTTACGTCACGTTACATGGAGCCAAACAGTATTTTAGGGCATTTTCATGAAGTCCATTCAGATTCAATAATTAACCTTATTCAGTGTTAATTTCTCCTCAACTGTTATGCTTTTCAGCTGTAGGCTGTTCATATGAAGGGAGAATTAAAAGCATCAAAGGAAGCAAGTACCCAGTTATGCAATGTTAATAGTCTGCATCTAAGTAGCAACATTTATTTATACAGCCCCATCATACTGAACTCCTTGCAGGGGGCTGTAGGATTTTTTGGTGGGTTTTTTTCAAACCTGTTTTATTCCTTTGACAGTCCACTGGTCCTCTGTGATGAGAGGGGCTGCAGTTGTACAGCATCACACTTTTACCAGTTTCTGCCCTGTAACAGGCTTAAGCTGAGCTCTTGTGACTGCTACAGCCTTCTTCAGTATTGCAACCTACTGCTGAGCTGACTCTGCTTTTAAAACAAAAATCTTCCTTCACAAATACTTTTAGTTCCTCTTGCTATTTTGTCACCTTTCAGAGAATACTGATGTGCAGTGAGAATGTATTACAGGCCTGTTTTTGTAGGGGACAGTATCCTTATGGTTCTTATTACCCAAACTGGCGACCTAAATCATGTTATTATAAAATACATTGTGTTAGTTTAGGATAAGCAGGTGGACATTAGACTCAATGATAGATTTTAGACTCCAAAGCACAAAATCTTGACAAACCAGATCTAATTGTATTAATATCACTGTCAATTTCTATCAGCTGAACGTGTGACTGTGTTTTATAAAACCAAAATTCAGTTGCTGTTCCCAAAGGATACCAGTAAAATGTATGTTTCCTAAAATCAAATTCAGTAATCACATGACAGATTTAAGATATAAAATAATAATGTAATGATTTATATTTGATAATTTGTATAATAGATCACCTGCAGTTCGAGTAGCTTTGGAACAGTTACCTTTCAGTGGTAAATAAAGTAACTCTGTTGACTGCTGAGAGTTTATTTTTACAGAAATACACAAGTTCATGATTGTTTACAGTATGCTAATTGACACATCTAATCACTACTGATGTCTATAAAGCGCTCTTATACTGAAGTATACCATTAAATATTAATTTAGAATTTAATGGTATACACAGTTTGCTACAGATCACAAAAAAAATAGTACTTAGACCAAGATATAATATTATTTCTCAACTTTCTAAAACACTTAGCTATTGTTAAAAAATGAGAGATACATTATTTTACAAATTCTTTCATCACTTTGGTGCTCTTCCCACACATCTGAAAGAAGTCTCCTCATCCACCATTATTATGAAACTCTAGTGCCTTAATCTAACCTATTATCAGTGCAATAACATTTGTCTTGATTTGATACCTTCCACTACTCTTGTGCATTGGGATAGGTTCATTTTTTTAACACTACACAATCCATTTCCTTCTTACCATCATCACTCTTCCTGTATTCTCTAGAGACTCATGGAAATTTTTCTCATGTTTCAAATTCAATCACCTGGCAAGAGCTATCAAAAAACGGATGCTTTGGTATTGTCTCAAAACTTTCTGAGACATAAAAATACCAATTTTTTTCCTGCTATCTTGGACTGTGAAATATTACAAATCAAAATATGAAATTCCTTGAGTGAAATGTTTGCTCTGTTCATTAATGTTCTCTGTTTCAATATGGTTTCAATATGATCCCTTCAATTTAAGAGTACAAAAGGCAGAACAGATGTCATTTAAGAAGGATAGAAACCTCTAACAGAAGGTCATGAGAACCAAAGGATAGCAGAACATATAAACATTTTACCATAGGCCACCCAGTATCTTATAGGTACGGTAACATGACCCAAGAATCACCTAAATCTGTTTTCCAGTTAGAATGTTTCCTTTCATAAAGCTGGACCCAGACTTTCCACGTGACACTTCCAAGGTATAACACTGACACTGATAATTATTAAACCATCCAACCATTCCAGGTTTCCATTAGTAGGCTGATCCTGATGTGTCAATCTTAGAGGCCCTGAGCTGAATATCTGCAGAATTCACTTGCTGTAGGTCCACCAGCACCCAGACACACTGGACTCCTCATACAAGAGCTGTGCAGTAACTCTGTGCACTGCAGTCAATTCTTTGTTTCTGAAGTTCTAAAGCTCACCAGGAAGAGCAGCTTTTGCACTGCCTGGGACACCACATGAAACATTCACATTCTAAATTCTAGGATGAAAGACTCTACCCAGGAAAATCTGAATGTCTGAAAGGCCCAGATGCAACTGCGAAAAACCCCAAACGTACAACGTCAGAATAGCTAACTAAAATTTTGAATTTTTTTTCTCCTGTAAACTGTGAAATTATTTATCCTTCAAACACATCTAACTATGGAATTTCAACAGACATTCTAACAGTACTCATCAAAAACTTACCAGTGATTACTGTTTTTCCCAGATGCAATGAGTGTCTGTGCATGATTTTGTTTCTATTTCATGATTATAACTAGGCAATAATTGGTTATACTTCACATCAAACAAAGAGTGAAGAATTATAATTATTTAACAAATGGAGTTGAAAGGCGCTCCTCCACTGCTTACAGAGTACTCTTGTCTCTCTGTATATGTTGTTCAGAGGATAATAACGTTTAAGAGTTGAAAGCATGCTTGTATTCTTAGGTCAATAGAAGTACAGTATAGAACTGAAACAAAGGAAATATATTGATATTGATTTAGGAATGAAACACTTGACAATGCTGAGATATTTACTGAGAAAGGCAGTGAGATCTTAGCAGGAATGAAAACAGGTATGTTTGCTTCTCGACTTCCATTATTTCTAAAGGCAACATATCTGTATTCCAAATCTTCTCCTCTACCAAACCCCAAGTATTTAATACATTTAGAATAATAAAAACTATCATAAAGATTATTCTACTTACATTCTCTATTATTCTTGCCATGGGTTCCCTAAACAATATCCATTACTTTAGGATAGCAAGATTCTTGTGGCACTGTAGTTCTTTACCATCAGACTGTATTTCTGTGGAGCTTTGGGAGCTGCCATGGGTTTGGGTTCCATGTTCCAGACTGTAGGAATAGTGCCTATCTGCAGTAAATAGTCAAAACAAATGGTGGCAACAGAAAATAATCACAACAAACTTATTACAGCAGAATCTTATTCCTACCTGCAAGGAGTCATTTCCTACATGAGATTGTCTTCCAGTGTTTACAGGATAACAGACAATAACTGTTCACTGCTGGTTAGGTGGAAAGAAAAAGGTTATAGAAATTTCAAGGCCAAGTGTAGGTAAATATGATCCTTGTATTTCCACTACAGACATCTAGACATTTCCAGCTGTTGAAATTATTGCTAAATATATTTACAGTCTTTGTACAATAAAAAGCTTTATTACTTTTACTACAGGCAGAAGAAAAAAGCTTTAAATCTTTAGTTCTGAAGCAATATCTCCTGTCTTAAAAGCAATGAAGCCTTTCAAGGGGGAAAACCAGCACACTTTAAAAAAGGTGGTTTATGATGTTGTATCTTTGTTGCAATGTTGGTTCATATATTTTTATTAAGTGTAACCTTTATATGTAAATGAAATGATTATCTAACACAAAGTACTGTTTTCATAAAGTAAGAATAGATTTTATGTCCTAAAAGATAAAGCAGCATAAACCAGTCAGGCAGCTCAGCATGTATTTGATGGCTATGAAATGAACTATTTGATTTCCTATTACAGCCTTAACACTCTGCACTGTACCACAGCCACCAAACCCACACGGCTAGGCAACTAACCTTTCATCAGGGAGTCAAGTAAAATAAAGCAAGACCTGTATTTCTAATAGGTAGAATACCTCATTTAAAATTCTAAGCTTGAAAATAACCCTTACACTGCGAAAAAGAGAAAGAGAAACGGAGGTCATATTCTAAAAACACAGAGATTAATGTTTTCAGCACAAACAGAAGGTTTTAGATCCAGTGTGATTCTTTTATATATATACAATATGTTTTTATTCTCTTCCTTTTCAAGTGCAGCAGGCCACATCTAGGAATAGAAAGGAAGCTTTACACCTTCTGCTTCCCACATCACTGAACTGTGAGGTGGAACACAGGACTCTGCTCCTGGGCTAGCAGACAGATCTGAGGATGCATCATGCTTTTTCATGAGTCAGGACAGCAGATTTTTGCAAAGGCAATCTGTCCAAAAGTGCTACTATCAGCTCCAAAGAAGGGCTTTGCACAATCAAGGGAAATAAAGAGAGTCAAAGTTTACATTTTAATTGTGTGTTTGAAGGAGAGAAGAGGATGATTTTTAAGATTCATTTTTCTAATACTTACCACAGCAAAACGAAGCATGGCAAGCATGGCATAAGCCTTCCTCACTTCAATTTGAATGCAGGATAAAGGCCACCAAGTAAAGCTGTATATCGAACCTCCTCTGGACAAGAACCTGATCAATACTGGTGTGATGGTTCGGACCTGGCTCCCTGCCAAACGCAGGGACCCACTGTTCCCGAACTTCGGCGGAAGAGAAGAATGAAGACCGCTCCTCCCTTCTTATTTATACCACAATTTACGTAAAAATCGTATGGAATACTGGGAACACTGCCCCTTCCTTGGTTACAAACTGGTAACCAGGGAAGGCCTAGATTAAAACCACCACAACTGGATTTACTGAGTGATATATAGAACATTATAAAATTACCTAACAAATCTAAAAAGCTTGTATATTTTTTTTCTCTGAAACTCCTCTTTGGTTTAGGTACCTACAGAAGATAAAGATTCACTATGGGATCATCCAGAAAGCCCATGAAGTGTCTCCTTTTAACAGGACTAAAAGTATAAGAGCCAAAGAATTCAGGGTATTCCAACCCCAGATGGCAAATTAAAACTGTCACTGAACAGCTTTTTGGGTAAGCAACTGTCATAACAATACTTATTAATAAATTGATGAATAAAATTGCTTTGCTCCTAAGCAAGGTTTTTTATTCCTGAATCAACGGCTCACCAAAAAAAAAAAAAATTTCCAGAGAGAATCTTGTTATTTGTTATATAAATCTGAATCCTCACAGTCCATCTATTTGTTATCTCTTTATTGTCTTGTTAAGTAGGTGCACAGTACTGAGCACAATGACTCCTCATTAGATCCTGTAAATGCTGGAACAAAAATATAAAACTGCCACACAGTTTAAAAACAATCTACTGCTTCAGTCCTTGTATTTCTTCTGGTTCTGCATTTTGTGGTCTTGGGCATTCCTTTAATTTATCATCACAAGAGAATCTGTCAATAAATAAATATGAAAATAAGATAGGATTGGGGGAAAAAAAAAACCAGATTTTTTTACTTTGGGTGATTAAATTCTCACTGACATTAACATATGACAACCTGTTAGAACGATTTGTAAGCCTTTACAGTTTTATAAATAGCTTTATCTCTTCATTCCACATGAGGAAAAAGAGAAGTATTATTTATTCTACCTTTCTACCACCACAGCATGGAATATTTCAAAGACTTATTTTAAGTTTTGTGGAAGTCTCTTGATATTAAAGGACTGCAGATACAAGATGATGAAACCTTCTTTATATCTTCTGGCCCCCTGCTGTACATGTTGTTACACACCGTTTTGTAAAAGAACTCGCTCTAATCCACACAAAAGAACACTTTCCTTTTATTGTCATGCAGTTGTAAAGCTAAAGCAAGCCATCATAATTTCATTAAATCATGCTGAATTACTTAGAAATGCTGAGGATGACTTGTAATATGTAATGTTTGCTTTATGAGTGGCCTGAATATTTATAATATTTAGTTTACACCATGTTATTTATTCTCTTAAAAAATGACATATTTGGTTTTGTTTTCTTAGTAGAGCACAAGGCAAATTATATTAATTAGCCTATTTACATGATTTCCTGACTTAGAGCAGTGAAAGTTGCCTTTAGCTAGCAAATAATTGAAATTACAATTGCTGGAGATATCACAAGGTTTTTTTTAATTATATCAAGCCCCATCAAGCTCTGATAGGACATTAATAGCTACTTCCTTCCACTGCTGTTGTTTTTTCTCCCCACTAAGCCATTCCAGTGTACTCAACACCATAAAGCAGAAATATATGACAAGAAACAGTGATCTTCCAATTTTATTCCCCAGACTTGAGGTTTACTAGTATATCCCTTTGGGAACATAATGACAGAGATTGTCTTTCATAAAGACATTGGAAATAGATTGAAGTCTAAAAGTTATCATAAGATTTTGGATAAGCAACCACTATTGTTAGAAATAAAAGTAAAGCATGAAAAATACAGAAAAGCTAACGCAGCACAAATGTATTTTAGTGCAGTAGGAAATTCCTGCCAACATGGAAATTTTTTCTTTCTTTGCTTTTGGAAATCAGAGGGGAGAAAAAAGCTCACTAATTCAACATTTTGTTTCTAAAATACAGGGAAAACTCAGTCGAACACAATGGTTTCTATAAGAAGAGAATTGTAAACAATATCTAATCAGGTGGATGCAATCTAGGCTTATATCAGGCCTCATTTTAATTAAGTAACAGGCATTACATACTTTTAATAAAGCTGTGAATAACATTCCTTTCTTCCAGTCTAACAGTGTTACTCCAAGAACTTGAGACAAAAGACTTGAGATGCAGTGCTTAGGAGGCAGAGACATGAAACTGGATCCAAATGACCACCATGAAAGAATGAATCCAAATGAAAGAAAGGGGGACACAGACATTACTCTTTCCAGAAAAATGCTCTGTTACCTGAAAAGATTCTCCTGTGTATGCCTTCTTTAAGCATTTAACTATTTCTACAGCAGACAGCAAATGCATACAAAATTCAAGTGAAAATGGGTATCTTACCCCACTGGACAGAAAAGGGAGAGCAGGCAGTCAGTGTGACTATTCTATCACTTAATCAGAAAGTGCAGTGGTTTTGTTTTCAAGAGGCACATTCAGAGTTGTGGATTATTTTTTGGTCAAAATATTGTCTACCAACAGCAGAAATCGGCATCCTACGAACAATCTTTCAAACCCACTAGATCATGATGAATACAGAGAAATGCACTTATGCAGTTACTAGTGAATGATCAAAAGTTTTGTATTTCTCAGATGTCTGGAAGCTGCTTAAAACTTGGCACTGGGCTGGACTACTTCAGAAAATCTGGGAAACAGATCTGGGAAACAGAAAATCTGAGCAAAACTCCAAAAAAACATTTAAAGGATTTCTGCTTGGTGAGCTGAAAATTAAGAAATAAAGAAAAAAACACATTCAATAAATGATACACCTGTTGCAGCATCACAATGATCTAAACGCACAAAAGTCAACAAAACACTCAGCATTTTTCTAAGTGTGACATTTCTGTCTGAAAATTGTATCCTGAACAAACTGACAGCATGAAAAATTTTGAGAAATGTAACAGTAAACCTTTCAGAAAAAACATCCATTTCAGTAAAAACACCATAAACAAACGAGAGGCAGAACTGAACCCCAGGTGAGGGGATCACCAAGAACCAACCTTGAATGATACTAGCAAGAATAAGGAAGTGTTTTAGGAAGGGCAGCTACAAAAGCCAGTTTATCAGGCTTTAGGAGGGAAAAATTCAGTGTACTTGAAACCCTCCCAATTTTACTAACAGGTCTATGTGCAACATGAAATAAGGCACCAAGTTTCTCTGTGCCCCAAACCATATCCAGAATAAAAATGGTGCCAGATTTAGGGAGACGGAAGAATAAGGAATGAATATACCAAATGTGAAAAAACCCAATTCTGACTAGAAGTTGTAAGTGTAACAATTTATAACATAAGTAATCACTATAACATGGAGAGAAAGGATATATTAAATAAGGAAAGTTTATTTTGACTGGCATGTTCCTCCTGCTGTAAGAATTAAATCTGGTTTTGTGAGAACTAATCCTGCTATACTATATTTTTTGCCTCTACTGCCAGTCTGATGTTCCTTCACTGATCTAATTAAAGAGGTGTCATAGGACCTACTTGCTTTCATACTGGGAATAAGGAATAACTGCTGATACAAGCTAACAGCTGGAAACATGTGAAATAAACATAAGCTAAGCTTCTGAAATCACGTATCCTTTTAAAGAAAAACATCTGTCTGCCAATCAAAATTGAAACTCATGTGCCATATAGCCCCAAAATAAAAGTTAGGAGGAATAATCAGGGTGATATGTTATTTTGGGAAGGTAATGGGTTAGAAAAATGCATTGTTTTAAATCAGTCATCAGCTAAAGGAGTGGCAAGTCTTTAATAATGCCAGGATTGCTTTTGTAAGTGAATAAACCAGCAAAAAGCTGGCTGGGTGCACTAGTAATCTTCAAAGCTTGATTGCTTTTTCTGATAGCTTTAGAAAATTAGTGGATGAAAGCATGTGTAATATATCTGGTCTGAGTAAAACACTTGATGTAGTGTCTTACAAAATCTCTACTTGCAAAATTAATTCAAATTGGCTTGGACATGGAGTACTGTCACTTGGATTTAAAAATGGCTGGCTGAGTGCAAATAAAGGGTAATGAAAAATGGCAATGTATCAAGTTGGTAGGAGGTGTCTGGTGGAGCTCTGCAGGGATCACTGTTTGGTCCTGTTTATTTAACATCTTCATTAACAATCTGGAAGAGGGAGTGAAACAGCATGTTAATTAAACTGACACATAATAATAAATCAGGAATTGCTTCTAATGCCAGCAGTAATACTTTACAAAAACGCAGTGTACTACCAAGGTTTCTAGAAAGGTTAAACATGTCAATACAAAGACTTTGCTGAGGTATTATAATGGCACTCTACCTTTTAAAGAAAATAGTCTAAAATGTACAATAAGTGGGAGTCAGAAGACTACTAGCAATCTAGTAATTTAGAGCATGATTGCACAGTGTGTATAAACTAAAGTAACTGGAAACTTCCACGGAAAGACACGCTTTCTTTTCCCCCCGGTATTTGCAGTGCATTAGATTCAGTGTTAAAGATTAAGTCAGTTCAGTTCACCCATCTGATGGAAAACTAGTATTTGGGGAGAGACTTGTTAAATCAGTTTACAGTTGTTTCTATGTTTCATGCTTTACATGACTTCTAAATATATTGTAATGGAGGAAAGAGAAGGACGGGAGGAATTGGTCATAGGACTGCATCTTTCTGTATCACTCAAATTGGATTAGCTCTAATATAAACCACCCCTCTATGCAAAGTTTTACAGTTCCATAAAACAGCCAAAATTCAGTATTTTAGTATATTGTTTCCACAATGGCAAGACAGTAGTCTACTGTTACAACATACCAGTTTTACTTTAATTATAAGTACTTCTACAAAAATCAGATAAATAAAGTTATTCACTGAACAGTGAAGAAAATTTATCAAATGCTGAATAAGTAACAGAAAAGAGTTCTCAAAATAGTCTGGGGTGTTAGTACTCAGAGACACCTATTTCTGTTTTACAAAACATACATAGTATAAAAACAGATCCTAAATAACAGTGTTATTATCTCCCTGCTTTGAATGATTTATAGCAGCTTTTCCAGGCTGGCCCTTGGGTTGTAGTATTGCACTGAATCATAAATGTAGACTCATTTTTAAAAGACAGTTTGACGCTACTTCCTAAAAGGTAAGAAAAAGGAAGAGAACTTTTAGGGTCTCCTTTACCATGCCCAGTTTAAATTGTTCTGGGAACTTGTGAAGTCCCCAGAAAACAAAAGAGCAGTTTAAAGCTATGAGAGTCTCACAGCCATAAATTGACTTCCTACATTAGCAGGAAAGGACTGTAAAACAATAAAGGAAAGGAAAGGAAGGCTTTGAAGTCCCCACACTAAATGTTTTGTCTCCTTGGCTTGATGGTGCAGCTCTTGGAGGGCAAAACCCTACAGTGAGACAGGAATAGATAGAAACCAGCTCCACCTGTCTAATGGAACTCTCCTCTGGAACAGAGTTTTGGGAAACTCCTTGTCTTCAGGGAATTCAATCTGTTAGGCTTTCCATTTAAAATTAGCATAAATTTACTAGGGCAACCAGATAGGACGCCCTACTTTGGTCCACATTTGTTAGGTAAGTCACTTTTATTCATGGACTAAACACTTACCTATCATTCAAGGGTATAAAACATGAACCATCTGAAGCCAGTAGTCACACTGATATAAACGAGAACAGAGAAACCCAAATTCATTTGTCAATAGGTAATAAAATACGATGTATAAATAAAAGGTGTTCAATGTGCTTTAGCTGCAGTAGAGAAAAATTTTCTTGGCAGCTGTTATGTAACACCCCTAAACCTCTCCTGCAAGGTTATAAGTGAAAAACTACAAAAACATTAAAGGTTGTTTAGGTGTCAGCTGCTGTATTACACTTTTCTCAACTAATTTATTCTCCGTGGTCTTGACCTGAATGCTACTATCCATTAATGGCACTAGTCTTGCTTAGTTTTATTTTTAATCCTCTGTTTTTAAGGATTTCTTTTCTCTTGTTTTTTTTGGTTTTTTTTTTTTTTTTTTTTTTTTTTTTTTTTTTTTTTTTTTTTTTTTTTTTTTTTTTTTTTTTTTTTTTTTTTTTTTTTTTTTTTTTTTTTTTTTTTTTTTTACTCTAGTAGTTTGTGAAGCAGCTGCATTGGTCATGAACCACTTGCATTTTATTATACCTACAATGATTTTTAAACAGAAAGAATCTGCTCATGGGAATGCTAATCCTTCCATTATAGAAATAATTAAGCTCTTTTATTTGCAAGATGAAAATCTTTAGGGAACATATGAAAACTAGCAAAGAGCTTTTTTTTTTTTTTTTTAAAGAGAAAAAAAAGATGATATAAACAGACCTGATAGTGTCTGTTAAACTGTGGCATATGGAAAGGCATACAAACTCTTAGAGAGATCTTTCTCAGTAATTCTTCCACTTGGCTTAAGAAAAAAGGACATTCTACAGAACTTTCTTTGTAAAAATGTGATGGCAGATTCTCACAAGATCTTTTCAAAGTTTTTTCAACAGTAATATGCTTCTGTTCTTTTATGATAAATGTTAACCTAAATACTGTTATTCTCTCTCTTTTCTATAATTACCTTTAGAATATACTTGTTTGTAAAACATACTCTTCCTCAGTTAAACAAAGCTACTTACTTTACTTACTTACTTTTCTTTACTTACTTTCTTTAGCTTTTGTTGTAATGATATATTTCATTTGTAGTAACTTCTGTTCCTAACCCTCCTATATTATTTGGTGCTATATACTGCAGTATATATACATATATAGGATCTAGCACATTACCATTCAATATTTTTGAAACTTACTGACAAAAAGTGCTGTCCAATCAGCAGATTTTGGCTCAGAAGAGAGAGAGAAATACGGGAATATTCCTTTGCTGGTCATGTCTGGTCAAGATGCCATAGGGGAAATGGAACAGTTGACTTAGTGAGCTGTGAGGGAAGAATATTTAGAGGACAAAACCCAGAAAATCATAAGAAACCAGGTTTCTGCTCACCAGACAAGCTGCTTTATGCATGTCTGATATGAGGCAGGTGCCAGTGTGCTGGTTGTGTATTATTTGTATATTTTGATGGAGTCCTGCTTTCCTGGGGATAGCCAAAGACCTGCCTGCCCGTGGGAAGAGGTGAATGAATTCCTTTTTCTCCTTTGCATGGCTTTTGCTTTACGTATTGAACTGCCCTTAACTCAACCCATGAATTTTCTCACTTTTACCCTTCTGATTCTCTCCCCCATCCCCACCCTGGGGGAATAAGTTCATGGCTATGTGGGGCTGAGCTGCCTACTGGGGTTAAACCACAGCCAGACATCAGATGATGACAAAAGGGAAGGAAGCAAAAGAAGAGCTAGTCACTTAAAACAGGACTAGTTAAACAGAGAAAAAATATTGAAACAAGTCCAGAAAGATGAACAGAAAAGGAGATGTTGCTGATTAATAATCCCATGCCAAAGGTCTTTGACAAGATCCTTCACTGAAGGCTTCTGAAGAAATTAAGATCCTTGAAGATCTAAGTTAGCTTTTACAGTGGAGGAGGCTTGTACTTGATGCTATATTCAGAAGTGAACTGGAAATAAAACTTGACTAAGTTACAAGATCTTCTGTTTCTCATTTATTGATGTTAATAAAATGAAATTTTGTTGCAAGTTTGTGGCAAGAAAGTGGCAATAAAATGGCAGATAAAATATGATGTTAGACATAAAAACAAAGCATAATGAGGAAAAAAAAAAATCTCAGTTTGCATCTACAGTGTTGGGCTCTGACCAAGGTGTCACCACTTGGAAATACATTGCTGGAATTATGATAGAAAATTCTACAAAAACATCAGCTCAGTGGCAAACAAAAAGCAATTGAATTGTTGGAAAATGGATAGAGAATAAAACTGAAAACATCATTGTTTCAGCACAGAAATCCATTATATGCTTTTGAATGCTTTTTGCATTGCAGGTCATTTATGTTGTAAAAGAAAAATAGTAAAACAGCAAATGTAGTAATAGTATAGAAAAGTACAGATGTGTGGAATGATTTCCATTCAGCTAAACTGAAGAGGTTTTGGTTTTCTTATGAGCAAAAAGACCACTAGGTTTTTATCAAGGCCTGTAAGTCATGAGTGGCATGGAGTCAGTGAATAGGGAGTTATGTTTCACCATTTTTGGACGACAAGGACTAGAGGTCATCAAACAAAACTAGCAACAGATGGGTTCAAAGCAAGCAAAAAGAGGAAATTCTTCATGTAGCACATAGCTCTCAACAGAACACAAAGTTTAACAATGAAACTTGTCATTTCAAGACTCAGTGGATGCAAAGACAATGGGAGTTGCATCACTGATCAGAAGAGCAAGTCAAACAAAAATCTACCAGCACTGTAAAACCGACACATTCCTTGGATGAGGAATGCTAGAGGATGGTAGAGTACCACGGCAGACTGCATTGCTACTAAATCTATTTCTCCCTGTACTTGCTATCGGCCATTGCTTGGGAGTTAAACAGACCTTTGTTATCAGCTAGAAACTGAGTTAGAGAGCCAGCTCTTTCATTTCTGTTGTTTCTTTTTTTTACAGAAAATTGAGGGAAAATCTGCATCCTTTGTTTTTGGATTTTTTTAAAAGATAGAATGTGATGTCATTAAATTGTTGAAATGAAATAATATTAATATTATACAGGGTTGTTTTTTCATATTTCCTGTTATTTGAATACATTTCATTGGGGAAGGATCTTAAGCTGTTAAACACTTACAATTAAAAAAGAAAAAAACCTCTAAACAAGAATAACAGCAGTGGAAACTTTATTGACAGTATTTTCTGACAGCACAGCTGATAAATCTTCCTGTCTTGATTAAAAACTAGAGGGAAGTGAAGATTAATTAAAATAATACAAGCTTTTTAAAAAAACTCTATTTAATTTTGAGTTACCTTTTTTCTGAATTAGAGCAATGGCAGAGTTCCAGATGTGAGGTTGCTGATCATGGCAGTTAACACTTAATTCTGCTATTGTTCTCTTAACAGATTGTTTGTATTCTCATGTAAGGAACATCCAACATCTCATTTAACACATGCTTATTAAATATAATTATTTTCTCTCTATATAAGTCAGACTTGTATTCAAATGTTGATTTGATTGTTGGAAATCAAGTTAAATTTCAGCTTCCAGCTGAGTTATCAACTGGGAATAAATAGGATAAGACTCTACAAATACTGACCTAAGAGCTTTTAATCCTTCCACAGGAAGGATTCACCGGTTCTGCTAAGTGTATATAAGCTGCTGCATTCTGCTTTTGCAATTCCATTTATAATCTATTTACAGACAGAAAGAAGGAATGAGAAAGGATATTTCTGAAACCACATTTTGAGAATATCATTTGGACTCATATTCAAACAGCTGTAGGTGATTATAATAGACTAGTTTGAAAAAGTCAGGTAGAGTAAGGCTTGTCAGGTAAAGTGAGTGATTGCTTCTATGCTCCTCTTTGCCTTTTATGTGTCAGATTTCCACAGAAATCAGAGGATGACAAATTATTGCCTCATGGGTCAAATTAATCCTTTGGTAACCCACTGCAAGGAATCCAGGCCTCCAGTCAGCCTTAGGGATGCAGGAATCTTGATGCCTCACCCAGTGCATGGACAAGCAAGATAGATTTCTTTTAAATAAGGACTAAGAGCCTAACTGAAACCTGTAGAGCATCATGCAGAAGTAGGGCCAGAAGTACTATGATTCTGTGGTCTCAGGTCTATTATCCCTTGACTTCATCTACACAACAACAGAGCTGGTGTGGCTTCTGAGATTCCCTCTTCTTAGAGATGTTTTGGCATTTGGGGTCGGGTTTTTTTATGATTATCATCATATGGATGATGAACATCCTGATGAGCATATGGATGACTTAGAGCAGACCTGAAGTTCTATCTAAACTGGATCTGTGAAACTTAGACTGGATGCATCCTACAGAATACAACTATTTGTGGTACTTGTCAGTCTGAGGAGAAGAGTTTCCTTTAGTAAATGATCAGCAACCAGACAAGATCAGTGCTTTTTTAGTAGAGTGACCTGCAGGAAGATTTTCTGTGCTTTGACTGACTTCCAAAACACAAAGATGATTGTACCAGACTTAAAAATGCAGATGAGACTTTCAAAGGGAGAGCTGTAGAAATGACAGCAGCTACTCTTGATTTCCATCGTGAGCTAAACACTGCCTTGACTGTTATACAGAGCACCTCCTCAACTCGACATAACCCAAGGAGAAATAAAAAAATCCTAGAATTCTTTCTATTCCTTAAATATTCAATGATAGCCCTGTAGACATCCTATGCAGTTCTTGAGAAGAATACAGTGAGGAAATGACTGAATTCTAATGCAGTCAGCATATGAGATAGGCTTTTACAAGACATCATTACCTTATAAGCCAGAATATTTAAACAATTCATGGCAAACTAATGCAATTTGTGTTGCTATATTCAGTATTATGGTATGTTGATCTGTGAGAGCAGATATCAGTGATACCTGCAATGCCCTGCAGCAAACGTGCCTGAATGTGAAGTTTCCAAGGTACCGTAAGAAGAAACTGCTATGCTTACTTTAATTAAAATACAGTCTAATAAACAGTAAACTGGCAAAAACTGGTATAAAAAGATAGTCTAGTGTATACCCAAAACTCATTAGCTTCAAGCAAAATTCAGTAACAAGCAGTACCCAACAGGCAAGGGGTTGGTAAACTTAAATTAGCTGGAATTGCCTTTTTATTAGAATTAGAGTACCTCACCTCCCTTGGATACTTAGCCAAAAGAAGAGGACACCTCCTCCAAATCCTTATGGACTGTATATACTTTGAAACCTTGTAGCCTCGCATTCTCCTGAAAAGACAACCTAATTTTTTTTTTTGTTTTGGTGGGCTGCAGATTCCCAAAGAAAAGCTGAATTCATCTTTCCCTTCCCCATGTCTAAAGAAGGATGGATTTGACTGAGAGGTTCAACTGTTCTACTAGTTGGGTCTATACATGAAATTCACAAAAATTAATTCCTAAAAACAATCAATGTTTTACATAACCAAAACCTGTTTAAAAAAAAAAAAAACACAAAACAAAACAACAAAAACAACCTACTGAAAAAAGGAAAAAAGTGCAGACCTTAATAGACTGTCCCTCCGAATATTTACCTTTCCTTCCTTTCAGCCTTTGAAACTGCACTTGAGATGTAGCAAACAGTTATCCTGTATTCCTGCTGCTGAGGTCAGGCAGATCCTCCATGAAATTCAACACCATGTAAAAACAATTAGTAAGAGTGGCATTTTTGCAGTCACTAAAACAGACTACAAATGACTGTCGGATATGAGAGAGGATAGCAATTTGTAGAGATAAATATGTACAGTGGCTATACAGGAGATAATGTAAAAAAGTAAGAATTGAATTTGTTCTCTAGACTTTCTGGAATCACAGGCTCTGTAGCAGACATAATCCACTGACCTTGTTATCTGCCTGAATTTAATAGACTAAGATTAGTATTATGCAGTTTGCTGTGCTGCAAAATGATACCAGAGAGCTTTTAAAAAAAACACCCACAGGTATGCCAGAGGTATATCACAAGATCTTAGTTGCCATACCCACTTAGTATTGAATATTTTACCATAATTTTATCTGCATTTCAAGGAATGCAGCATGTTGTACCTGTTGCCAGTGCTGTAATGCTTATTTTCCCCTTAGTTTCCAGCATGTACAGTATGAACAACTTGCTGCCACCCTTACCATCCCATGCCATTCTTCTCATACAGCCAGCAAGACATTCCATATGTCTTTCCTTTACATATTCTTAAAAAGACATTTCTCTCAGTGAGATAATCTCCAGTGGCATGCTACTGGATCCATTCTTAATACTTGTCCAAAATCAGTTTTGATAATTTGATCAAAGATGTTACTGTATTTGAGAAGAATTTTATGCAAAGAATATAACAAGAAGTGATATGATAAAATCACTGTAATTGTGTCCAAATGTTGAGATAAAATGAGGTATACATGTAGATGGTAAAAATTCTAGGAAAGTCTGCACTATTGTGATTTTGTAGGTGGGGATCATTACATGTCACATGAATGAATCCTCAAGTATTTTTCCTGATTATTAAAAAAAAAGAGTTCTAAAGATTTTATAGTTATCTGTCATTTTTTAACACATGCTGATGTTTTCTGCCTACTAGATAGCATTACATAAAGAAAAAGTAACTGATATTTAAACAGAAAAGAAGTGAAATTCTTGAGTTGACATAATATTGTGACAAGCCTGCATTGCCCCCTATGATGCATCCTTCTTGGTGAGCATTCATGAAATGTTAGTCAACAGAAATTAGATACATTTTCATCATTTGATGAAGTGAAGCAAGACCTTTTTCAGGTGAACAGGTCATCACTGAATCTATTCTGCCTGGAGTGTTTTGCAGGGAGAAGTCTAAATACAGGATTTGAAAATGTCATAATTACAGAAGGAAGAAGTAAATAGAACAAAGCTCAAGGAGGCCTTGCATGTCTGCTAAATGACTGCTGTTTATTTCTTTGTCTGTGATACTGGTTGAGTAGCATCTGCTAAATGTGAAATTGAGAATTTGGGGCAGAGTAATTAAAACTCTGAATTAAATGTGCGCACACAAAGCAGTACTACACATTGTGCTGCCTGCAGACATGTAGACATGAGCATGAAGGAAAAGACTGAGTTGATCTGGAACTGTGCAATAGGTCCCTGAATCGCTGCCTTGACATCAGGAGCCCAAGTTCTAAGCACTGAACTCCCCCGAGTTGGAGAGGCCACAACAGCCTCTCCTGTACTGGGCTGTGTCATCATTTATGACCTAAGACTTCCCATGCATTGTGAAAATCTGCAAAATCTTTATAATTCAAAAGAGAGAATGAATGCAGAATCCAAAATGTCCCACAAGCAGGGACTAAATAGAAAGGCGACAGAACTTTGATACAAAGAGCTTGTGGTCACTGTGGACTTTGTTACACTCTGGACTTGATGTGGCTTCAATGAAGAAAATGTCTCTGCCTAGATGGGCTAAATATGTTGACTCCTGTACCGAATCCATCTGGGACAGGGAAGTCAGCAATATCTACTCCATGACTGTATGAACACAACACAAATAGAGCAGCAATGTCATCACTCCTCAGAGTAAACCTTGAAGCAACAAAGGCATCACTGAACCCTGACTGCGGCTTGTTATCATTTTACACGTTGGGTGCATTTTTTTCACGTCTGTGTCTCCTGTGCCTCTGTGTAATGAATAATTACTTAAAAGCACCTTACATACTTGATTATAAAATAAAAATAAAATTGCCTCAAGTTTCCAGTTCTCTTACAATTCATTTGAATTGCTCCTGTTCTTTCCTTCTTTTCAGAATTTATAGATTGACCTTATGGATTATCTTAAAGAATTTAATACTTTATAGGTTAATGTCCCCACATAAAAGAGACATGAAACAAAATGATCTTTCAAAAATCAATATACATCCCATATATTAAATATCTGTAAAACCATTGAAAGTGGCATTGAAAGATAAGTTACTTAAAAATGAAAAAACATGTGTAACAGTCAAGTAATAAATAAGGAAGGAGACCCTTTAACCTACATTAAAGCCCACGGAAAAAATATAATGGGAGAGAAGTTTGGAGTATACTTGGTCAAATAATAACTGCTGGCTTAAAAAAATGCCTTTTATGACTATTTCTGAGATCAGAATAAATCAATAATACAAAAATAAAAATATAAGTACTACTAAAACACAATAAAATAATGTTAACTGGTCACAACATTTTCTGAAGGTATCAAGTCTGAAAAAATTTCTGCTGTAATATCTGAACATCTAATTAGACACTGTACTCTTAACATGAGATAAGGTACTATACCACCAATTGAACCTTTTAATAGGCAAAATGAGAGTGTAAAACTATTTATACTTCTGATTCAGGTGTATGAGCTGTAATAGAAATTAAAATAAATAGAATTTTCATTAAAAGTGTTGAGTAATGAGTAGTACGAAGAGTAGCCCAAACTAGCCTAAAGCCACCCAGTGTACAACAGTCTTTATCCTACTCCAGAAAGTTTTTTATTACATCCTTGCTTATAAATGTCAGATTAACATGCATATCCTAACATTTAGATGAGCAGCACAATTTATCTTTTAACTTTGGTGCCCTGAAAACTCCCAAGATAATCTTTTTAAATTATTGCAAGTATGAGAAGCTATTTCAGGAAACACAGAGAAGACAGTATTTCCACACCACTTTGTGAGAGAAAGGTATTAAAGCACTTTTAATCTTGCCATAAAAAGGTCTAAAGTAATATCAGTGTCACAATTTTAAGGATTATACATTGCTATCATGGGCTTGTCTGAAAATTCTGGAATTGCTTCTTTTAGCTAAATAACTGTGATGGACTTGCAAGAGAAGTTCAGCCTAACTATTGAATTTTTAGATGGCTGAGAGCTACTCACACAAAAATGCATCTGCAACTGCCTTGACTGCTCATTAATCTGTGAACTTATTATTTTGGAAATATCATAGGCTACTTGGAAAAAATAATTTGATAAATAAATAGAAAACAAATATACTCTCTACCTCGATAAACATGACGTATGGAAAGAAACAGCAAATGAAAGCACAGAATTTATTTTCCCTCTTAAAATTAGAAAATAAAATATTTTTCTGGAAAATTATACATTAGGATTGATAATTCTTTTTCAGCATCATCATGGCAAATCCTGCAAACCCTCTTAAGCCGCAATTAAACAATAAAAATCAGGTTTAAAAGCAGATCCAAAATGTAATTTCAATTGTGTTTAAGGGGAATTGATAAGCTATTTAATTCCTGAGTGTGAAAAAATTGTTGGTTTGTAATTCCAATCTCATTTGCTTTCTGCTTATCAGAATGACAGACTGGAATATCTTTTAAATTTATAGATCTGCCTTTTTATCAAAATATGTGGAAAGCCACTATATTTATTCTCTGATATGATTCAAAATAGGGGGCTAAATTTTAAAAAATAATAAGTTTGATTCTTATTTTATTTTTTCCCCTCAAGCTTATTTTAATCAGTTTTAATCTATTTGATTGATAGAATAACACACAATTTTAAGAAGGAATTCAGCCTGTCTTTTTTTTAATAAGAAAATCCCTCCTCTGTAGAAAGAGCAAATATTTTAGTTCTTATCAAGCAAATGAATTGGAGTGACAAAAAAAAAAAAAAAGCCAGTAACTAAAAGCCTGAGGTTCAATAACATTAACATTTTTGAAAGACCCCTCAAATCAGAAAATGTTAATGCTGTGCTTATAGATTCAATTGAAATTTAAACATATAGCTTGATGTAATGTAGGAATAACAGAGCTTTCCTGAGAATCTGAGAGATACAAAGACTCTCTTATTTATTCTAAAAATCTTTGACAGTAAGAAAGGGCCACTTTGCTGCTTTCACCTGTGTACTAGAAGATTGCTTCATTTTGTATGAAGGAATAAAGTTAAGGAGGCGAGGGTGTGAAAATGTAAATTCATAAAATTTTAATTTGATAAACACCTTAGTTTATCTTTCTATGGCAGAATGATAAGAAAAATTAACATAGTTCAGCAGAGAGCAGGTGAATGAATTCACTCCTGCAATGGAAAAATGAAACAGAGTTTGTTCAGAAAGTCTATCCTTTCCCAAGGCAAGTGGTAAGAATAATAATAATAAATTCTTTGGTCTGAGTATTTCATTAGAAAAAGAAGGTTACATTTATCTGAAAAATACACAGGTAAAGAAATAGCATAAAAACCTTCCATATTAATAGCAAATGAACAGGAGGGCATCATGGCCTGGCGAATATGCAAGAGTAACTTGGACTTAGGATGAAGAATTTCCAGAAAGAACTTAATAACTGTATTAATATTGAAACAGTAAATTCCATTTCAGGGATTCCAAAGTAACAATGAATTTATGTTACATTTAATATTAACAAAAGCAATAGGCAAGAAAGTGAACAAATATAACTACAAAAGGAAATATTAAAAACATTTTAGCCACATAGTCCAAATTGGCAGATATTAGGTCACAGAGAAAAAGGAAGAGTCTATCCAATAACAACATGTCTGCTCAGGTATGGGAATTCAGGTCATTGTGACTTTCCAAAAAAAACCCTGCATATATAATCCCAGCATGAATACTCTCATGTCCTTCTATAGGAAGCTGTATTCAGAAATGCTAATTTTGAATGAATACTTTGTACTGATCTCTTTAAAAAAGGGAAGGTTTTAAAATAAGAAATTGTGTTGAACTTGAAAAAATTGCTTTTCTAATTCAAAACTTGGATCTACAGGCAAGGAAGGTTTTTTAGTCCTAGACAGTTTCATTTCTTCTGAACATGCAGCAGTAAAATGTTCAATGGAAATTCCTTTGGTCCTAAACATAGCAATGGAAGTCTATTATGTCATGTTTATATAAAAAGAAGGCAGCAGAGTTCCATATAAAAGATAAATTAGGGTTATTTAGCATATATTATGTTTATTGTGTTGCAACATTACCAGAATGCTAACATTTTGGTGTTTAACTACCGAAAAAAACTAAAGACTGACACCTTAAAAGCTTGGAAAAGGTTAATTCACTAGAAAATTAATTAATTTATATGATGTGTAAATGAAAGAAATTATTGCTCTCGCAATGATCTTATATCATCCTGTAACATCCATAACTGCTAATTTACCATCATGCTTATATATACATATACATATATTTAGACTTAGAATATCTCAGTAAATCCAACCAGAATGCAATTTATCAAATGAATAAAGTGAATTATAAAAACTGGTTGTGAATCAAATATTTGCACTTCCTTGCCTCAGAACGCATTTGACAGACTTCCATATAGAACATCTCTAACCTGGTACCATGTCCATACTCAATCAAAAAGTGCAAATATAATCAAAGGGATTCTATTCAGCTACCAAAGTCTCATGGGAAATAAATAAACAAACAAAAGGATGTAAAGAAACTGTCTGGGAAAATCTGGAAACCAGTCTCTGAATGTACAATTGCAGAAACAGCAGATGTCAGTTATTTCTCCATGGTGAGACTTCAAAAATATTGACAAACACTGTTTGACTTCACATCCACACAGTCAGTTCTAAGACGTATTAGAATTGTTCAGTCAAAGAATACAGGTAGCATTATAGCATTTCCATGACCAAAGAACAATAGGCAAAATCTCAACTCTTCAGTTGAATCTCAATTCTGTAGTAGAATGTATCAGTTTTGTATTTCACTTCTATCACAATGGATCTGATTTTTCACAAAGGACTATATAATTCAAATTTCATTTTCTAATTTTTTCCCTTACAGTAAAATACTTCAACATTACTTCAACAAATATGCAGAAAGAAAAAGGGGGAGTAAACTGGGTTTTTTTGTTACCAGAAGTTTTCTGGAGGAGCCTGATTTCAGCAAACCAGTCTGTAGTGTTTTGAACTGCATGTTCCCTCAGCAGGGCACCAGCAGCAGAAGACATTTGCATTCCACCTGAAGGAATATATTAGCACTTGAACCATTTTCAAAATAATATTTTCAAAATGCCTGACATCCAAGAGGTAAACTATTTTCTAGAGTATGTGTTGACATCTCTGGATCTAAAGTAAAAGGAAAAAAGAGCCAAACCAGATACATATTTTCTCATGTCCTTTGCCACCTCCATTACTCTATAGGCAGAAATTCTGATTATTCTTTTATTCTATACAGTCTTACTGACCCACAAAGGCTTCACAGCTTATTAGTAGGTTCAGTGTGAACTCAAGCTACACTTGTACACATTGCAAATTCCAGAGACAGATATGAAGACCTTTTTTCTCTCCCTAAAGACAAATTTTGACATAACTTTTAAAGTTAATTGAAGCTATCGCTACCTTTTTTACAGCTTAGTCTACATAACCATTTTAAGTGAACCAAGTTTGTCTTTAAATCATTTATTTGAGTTATTAGGCAGTCTGAGGTATTAGGAAGCAGAAGGCACCCTTTTAGCTGTGATTATGTTATGAAAGAATAAATAAAGAAAATTCTGATTTGGTTTCCCAGATGTGAGGTTTTAAAAGGATATAGTTGTCATGTAGACGAAGCACTTTCTTATGCTTTATTTACACACACCCCTTCCAAAAAAAAAAACCCAAAACAAAAGCAACCACAGCCAAAAAAAACCAACCAACCAAACAAACAAACAAAAAAACACAACCAACCCTGAAGTCAGTATTTGATACTTGCAACTGTGTTAAGTCGGGGAATTTCTGAAGATGATAAAGACATAAAAGTAAAAAAAATGCAATTAATGACATGAAGGTGCACTCGCATTTCAGCTGACATTTCCATACATGATTTATACTTTGCTCACTAGTCAGATGATGGATCAGTCAAACTATTTTAGCCTGAAGCACAAAAAAGTGAAAATGGTGTATGTCCTCTGGTTTAGAGCTTTCCCTGGGGTGACTTTGAAAGTGTTTTTATACACTTTAAAGAAAAAGGGAAAAAAATAGCTTATATAAAGATACAATTAAAAAAAAAAAAGGCAAAACGAAAAACCAAACAACAAAAATAACACCCCCCCCAACAACAGTGTTTTATTTTCTGCAAGTGTTGTGTACACTTATTGAAAGAAATACATTTTTTAAAAAAGGCACCTGAACTCACAATTGAGGTAAGCAGCAGTTTTATCTCCAAACATGAACCCAAGTCTGTTATGGTAGGATCGTTTAAATGCCATGTTTTTCATCTTGTTTGACTATTTTTCAGGCTTTAAGGTATTGATTTGAAAAACAGAAGGAAAAAAAAAGCTTATATTTGGTAGGGAAATGTAGTGATTGAAGCCTGAGATCAACAAACCTCAGCCTGACCTGCTGAAATTACCAAAAAGAGAAAGGACGTGAAAAACAAGAAAAAAAGATGTAAGAGAGAAAGACAGAAAAAGTCACAATGGCATAAAACTTTCTATTCCCCCTGGGAATAAAGTTTTCTCAACTTACATACTGTAAAACAGCAACCATGCCAAGTGAGGTAATTTTCCTAGGTCAGAGGAGACAAATAGTTTTCATCATGGCAAGGGAGTTCTTGTCCTCCTGTTTGCTGAGTATCAAAGCACCCAGTGCAGAATGTCAGGAAGAGGATTGTCTCCTGTAAAAGTGCCAACAGTGAAAAGCCATGCAAGTTTCAGGTAAAAAGAAAAACTCTTTTGACATGGTGAGGCTTCTAACAATCCAATCTAAAACTCAGACTATTATTAAATCAAGAGAGTAGAAAAAATTCACATCTATTGCTGGAAGGAATACTGTGAAGAGCTGTTCTGCACATTCCATTGACTATCAAAGTTCCATGGAGAAGATCTGATTGAACCAGAAACTGTTCCCCATTTAGATCAAAGTTAAAAGCAGTAGAAAAAAAAAAAAAAAGTGAAATATAAAGAAAAAAACAAACCCTGATGCAATGGACAATGCAACAAAACTGCTAAAAGCCCCAAGTAAAAATCAATCCCTTTTCCCCACAAATACTCTAAGAGTCTGGATCCATACAACAAAATATTAATATAATGCACTTTTCGGTGTAAAGATGTGCTATGCTCTTTTTGTCTGAAAGTTTTCTTTGACATCTACAACAGTAAAAAAATACACAGGGAACAATTCTGCCATTCTGTCAAAAACCTGCACTGAAGTTCAAGTCTTAGGAGCAAACAGGGAAAAGATCTTCATTACCAGATGAGTTCATTTAGATTCATTTTTATGTGATGTAACTTTAATTAAAACGAGTTTTCTTTAATGCTCGGTGCAGGAGCGAGATTGTTTTGGACTTTTATCAAATGCAGATTTAGCTGCTTCCTCCTATCTTTGGGGATTTTGAAATTTTAAACTAGTCTGAAATTTCTTTAGAAGTCTTTAAGTGTGTTTTAGTAACATTATTAATAGAGTGTCTCTAATTACTGGGTGCTTTCAATATAATTATGGAAATGTTCCTGGTACACAGTATTAATTTCTTCCAGTACTTACAAGTTTGTGCACTGATGCCTCACACATTCTAATGCTCTCCACAAATGCAACCAGAAGTGGGCTGAAAATCTGCGTGTTTTAGAGGGAAAAAGAAGACCAGTGATGAGGTTTAACTGCAATACTTTCTCCAGCTAAAAAAAATATCCAGTCTATGCAATTGTTGTGTTTATTTGCGCAGTGATCTCCATTAAACTTTCCTAACCTTCGCAGTATCTGTTTTTTTGGAAGATGTGACAAAGGTTCATCTATGTTTAATGATAAGTAGAATCTAGCAATAGTACAATACTGTCCTAGTTCCTGTAGAGATTTGGGAAATGCATTTTTATCAATTATGAATTTGATACAAATATAAATACTTGGTTTTAGGGCAGCCTTTCCCTCTAGCTCTTATCTAAAGCTTTATTATTTCTTATTCCCAGAGGCAAAATAACATACCTGTGAAGCTTGGCACGTTTCTGAAAAAAAACACCATCAAATCACCTAAAGAAGTTGTTTACTTACATCCTGAGTTTCAAGACTGAAAGAATTGTCAAACCTGTGATTGTTTATTCTGTTTTAGGAAGAGAAGATTGAGTGGAAATGCACACCAGCCTTAATGAATAACTCAAATAAGATTTCGGTTTTAATCCTCAGGGGAGTTTTTACCCTTTCTATGCACAAAAGTAAAAAAAACCACAAAGTGTTGGGTTTGGGTTTTTTCAGTCTAGAAAGAAAATAGAGAGGAGTAAATACATTTCTATCAAAGGAAACCATATATTAGCCTCTATTACAGCCATCAAAAATTGTCTCTTGATCTTAATTTCTAGAGGAACTAGGAAAGAGAAAGGGGAAAAAAAGGCAAATACATTTACTTTATATTTCTCTGCATTTCTATAGATAGATATGTCACCAATGAACATTTTAAAATTCACAGTAAGCAACTGGGTAGAAAACAATGATCACTGGAATATCAACCATTCGCTTGGATTGTGCACATCCTGTTATTTCAAATAAGTTGAGCAATTTTGCACATGCACTCATAATAATTTACATTTGAGCAAACATGCAAGGCATTTACTCCTGAGTCATGTACCAAATGCAAGACAATGGCAAAATAATTTAATGGAGTGTTCTAAGGAAGAACCTGACTGCTCAGTTAGTTGTGTGACTACAGTATTGCTCTCAAGATTATCTGAGATCTGAGCAAATATGACAGAAGAAGTTCTGCACTCAGTTCTCTCCAGCAGTATTTACACAACTGTAAGGCTCCGTTTTCTTATACATTTGGCTGAGCAACTTTAATAGAACAGTCACATACTTGGAAATTACTGCATTATCCTGACTCCATAAGTCATCACCTATCAAACAGGCTGCATTAATAAATTATACAGATCCTGAATAATCATTTCAAATCAAAATCCATTGATTTGAACCATCTCCATGTTGACTTCAACTAAGGATTTTATTTTGCAACCATAGGCAATGTGGTCTATTACAGTTACTGTGGATAATCATTCATAAAATAAAGAAACACAGTAGCATTACACTGCATGCTGATCTGATTGCTCAAAGGAAAACACGTTGGAATAGCACGTAACATGGGATTGGGGGGTGGTTTAATATTAAAGTTGCAAGTATTTCAAAATATATAGCTAGAGAAATCACATAAAAAGGAATGTCTGGGAGCTGGGCCTTATAGCCTCATATCAACCCTTATTTTAATGTAATTACGAAATAAAGCATTCATCTGGTACCTGAGAACTTTTGCCCCATCCAAAAGTCATGAGAAGGTTTTGTGCACTCAGTTAATATTCCTTTCTGACTGGGGAGAGGTGGGGGGCATAAATCAGACTGCTATAACTAATATTCCATCTCTACTGTGGGGCAAAGCTGCTCCCCTGTGCCCAGCAGAGCCTCAGTCCCTCAGTGCTCCCTGGTCCACAAAAGCTCCAGGTCAGGAAAAGACACATGTTCTCCATTCGGATTTGCAAGCAGGAGGGAGAAGTAAGTGTTCCAGCTGGTCCTCTCGTGGTGATGACCAAAGAGCTGGGAATTGTGCATATTCACTGCAAGTGGACACAGGGAATAAACCCTCTGGAACCAGAAGAGTGACAATGCAGGCAGCCATGCAAGCAACTGCCAATTTTGAAAATAAACCCAGTAATTTTTCGTAAGACTCTATAAAATTATTTGTTGTAATAGTAAAATAAAATATTTTTAACATTTTTTTAAGCTCTGCTTAGGAGTTTTATTGGTTTGAACTCTGATTTGCAGAGCTGACTGGTTTTTGTCCAAAAGATGTAAAGCAGTACGGACTCCCCTCTGCTCTGAAGACAATCAGATATTTTACAAAATCACTTTAGCCCAATCCCCAAATCTATTGTTATGATCCATAAAAACAAGAATACCTCCTTATCTTTGGAAGAGTTTAATTAGCAGGAAATGTTACGTTTCAAAAAGATAATATATAATTAATAACTCAGCAAAGGTGGACAAAGAAGAGAAACCAGTCTTTGTACATCCTTAAAAGCATTTAACATGCTATTCATCTAAAATTAATGATCAAACTGTGTAGTAATATGTGGGAGAAAAGCTCAAAAGATATCACTGACTGTATTTTTGTTCTCCTATTCTCACAATGAAAGATTGCTTCACTGGCTGTCTATGGCTTCTTGCTGACTGAATTATTTTTTTTAATTAAGAGATACACTGTCATGTTTGAGAAACATATTTGTCAAGGACTCTTTTTTGCCATTTCTAAGTATGTTGACAAAGAGCAAATTATTAATACATAAAAGATTTATACATTTGAGATTAGGGAAAGTATTTAGAGGGAGAAAGCATGAAAAAGGGATTGTTTTCCTTTTAACAAACATTCCAAAAGTTCATTTTCTAGATTTCTGAAAGATTCTGTAGAACTACATGATGTCTTTTGGGCTACCAGTAAATGACAGAGATGTATTCACAGTGAGGACAAGAAAACAAGCATTATGCTGCTTTCTCAGCTTTACTGTGTAACAGACCTTGTATATAATTATGGGAAAATTTCAGCAAAAATTCTCTTAATTTTTGAGGTAATTTGCTAGCGGAATAAATATGCAAGCAGAGTTTATTCACACTGCTTTGAACAAAGACCCTGAAGATGTTTGTTCTTGGGATGGATTGACTGAATATAACCCAGAAAACATAAATCAAACAGAAAAATTATGTTTAAGCCTGGTACATTAAGTGGCATACAGGTTGTGCAGGTTTGAAAAGAGCAAATCTCCTTACCTCATTTGTAATCCAAGGATGACAGAAGCTACAGATAAATATAAGATGCAGATCATATGGACAAGAATACAAGCTGTATCTTTATATATTGCTTACAACTGAGTGAAGAATTTATGGAATTCCCCAAGTGGTCAGTGGTTTTGGTTACTCTTTATTGTGAGATACCTGTAGATAGTTTGGTATTGGGTGTAGTGGAGATCTCGGCATAGGAGGAATATTCAGTTCTTTAAAGACTGTCAATATGTAGCAGCAATACATAGTACTTTTCTTGGTAACAGGCAGATGGGACATTTTAATCCAGATTTCAGAATTCTTTATGATAGGTTTAAAAACTATGCCAATTTTCTTTGCATCTTTGTTTTTTTGTTTGTTTGTTTGTTAAATAGGAGACTTCTTTGCCTCAGCCTGTCAACAAGGCAAGAAAAGGCATTTAATAAAAACTAGGGGAAATGTTTAGAAAAATTGCAACACAGCCAGTCTAAAATCACTCAGTTGATTTGGTTCTGGTTCTTTATGGATGTAAAGTTAAAGTCAAACTTATTAAAAAATAATTGTGATTTGATAAGTTTAAAAAAGATCGGGTACTTTATTGCCAATTCTGATTAACTCTGCAATTTCAGGATGAAGACTAAACATTTAAGAGAGGCATAAACATACACCTCTCACAACTCAGTTCGAAAAACAAAAAATAGATGAACAAAAAAAATCCAACAAAACAATCAAACAAACCAATTAAACTATTAACATTTTCTTTCTGTAAGATTATTTTTACAATTTGGTTTCCTAAAAGAGCTGGAATTACTGCTATTCCAGAAGCCTCAGACAGAAATACTTGGTGAGGCAAAGGGGAAATACTGTGAGATATATATAAATAATAATAAATATAAATATAAATAAATATATGTAAGACTAGAACTATGAGGAGAAAGCAGATAATTGGAGGGGCAAAAGAGAGGAGAGAGCAAGAGAGCACTTGCACAGGTGAGTAATGGATTGCCCAAAATCAGGATTAGCAAACAACATAAATTTATTTCCTCCCTCCCCCTCCTTTAGTGTTTTATTTACTCCTTTATATTAATTTTATTTGCTAGTCTATATCTTCAGCAACACACCACCACATCCAAGACAGAGGAATGCTACTTTGGCCAATACTGGATACCACAAAGATATTTAAACTGCCAGTTCCAAAACCACATAAGCTTCACTTGAGCCACGATTTACTCCACTTGACATTCTTATGTTGATATACTGTTGATGCAATCCATAAATGCAATCCTAAACTTCATATTTTGGGGGTCTGACTATTCAACTCAGTTCATAAACAGCTCTGGAGTTCAACTTACTCTATTTATGTAAGATCTGGGGCAGAAGAGGGAGACACTTTCATTTTTCAGGAAATACCATCCAAGTTTCCTAGGCTATAAATAAAAGATGAAAGATAATAACTAGAGTTGCAAATTCCTTCTTGATACGTCCCTCAAGACAGTTTATTTTACTTTGTCACCAAGTTAAAGGAGTTCAAAACCTTAATATAGTAGTTCAAAAACCAGAATTATAAAAATGGATACAGAACTCCAGTTCAGTAATGAAGCATATGCAAACTGAAACCTAAAAAAGTTTAGCTAAAACCTTCTTTCTGTGAACCTGGTCTTTTGTTTCCACAATTTTTCTTCTTTCTCACCTTACTACACCATCAGTAACTACTCAGCAGCTAATATTGATTTGAAAAATTCCTCAAAGCTGCAACAAATTTTAATTGATTATTTAAAAGCAGATTCAGGTACTGGGAAGAAAGGTGTTATAGAAAACAAAAGAACATGAGAAATTCAACTTATTTATGGTTTCATCAAATCATTCAGGAAATGCAAAGTTTGATACTGTATTTAATTATCTCAGTGGAGATACAGAAGTGGAGATTTTCACCCTCTTTTACTTATTTGATACTAACAGATTGCACTCACTTTTTAAGGCTAGTAACCTAAGTAAAACCCTTTAGCAAAACCAGATTCTGTGGGATTTTTTAAAGAAACCTTCTTCAAAGGAAACAATATCTCTGTGATGATGGTTTTTTTCCCCAGGGTCTTGAATTTTTTTTTGTTCATTTTTGTGTGTGAAAATTCAAAGCATTGATTTACACAGATAAAACTCAAGTTTTCTGAAATTAGCAAAAGTTTTTGACCTCAGTGTCTTTGCTTTCTACTTTTTTACCTGTGAAATGGAAATAGCACCCTTCCATCTCCAAGGAGCATTGTGAAAGTGCATTAATCAAATTAATGTCTGAAAAACACCTATACATTTTATTGATGAGCACCACATAACAGACAGGGAAGTGATTAACAGTTCCTTCCTCAGATCAAAGCCCTTGTGGTATCCAGTAAGCCAGTCAGACAAACAACAATTAACAGTAAGAATTAAATGAAATATTGAACCTCTGCTCATTGGATGAATTACATTATCTCAGTGTACAAGACAAAGCACTGAGTTTATGTTAAAAATAGCATGTGTGTAATTACACTGGTCAGAATCCACTCACACAAGGAAGCAAACAAAGTTGTACTGACAACATTAATTTTGCTGTGTTATAACATTTAAGTGCTTGCCTTTGTCACCTTTAATTATACACCACATTTTTTTTTTTCTTTTTCTGGGCCTATTTAATCCAAAATTACAATTACCTTCAGTAATCACCCACTGTTGTTTTTCTGGAATTTCAGCAGTACTCAGTTGCTAAACAACTGTGATCACCTCAAATTTGTTTCATTCATATTCTCCCTCAGAACAAAACCAGCAGTAAACAATTCCAGCTTAATTACCCAAAAGGTGTTTGCACTGCAAATAGTTCCCTCTCTGCTCACATTTTTCTTCTGATGACACTGGACCCGTGAACAGAACAGTAGAAACAATTGATTAGCGTGGTGATAGTTTCTAACAAGATATAATCGGGAAGAGATACTGTGACGCTGAGATACTGCCTTCCACCAACAAAGGCAATTTCATGCTGCTCAAGAGCAGGCACCAGGAAATAAAGCTGGGAATCTCCTTGGAAAATATGCACTCCACTATATTTCTGACAGGAGTGTTGTGCATTGGAACAGTAATGTTCTCATGAAAGAGCAGCACATGCTTCTAAATACACAAATCAAGTCCACAATTCTTAACACCACTTAAATCCTCGCAATGCCCCAGTTGTCCAGAATTTATTTGGGAAACTCGGATCCTCTGTCAGCTCACACTTACAGAGTAAAATTTATTTTCCACAAAATTAAAGAAGCCAGGGAAAGAAAATGTTTCATTAGGTTTCCAGTCTTTTAGTGTCAGAGCCAACTCACTCTACTCCATTTGATCTGCGCTATTGAAGAGTCTTAATCAGCAGTACATGATGGTGACTTTCTTTAGATCTGCTTTTCTGCATATGACTCTCTAGAAACACAGTATAGATCCATCAGATTGCCTTTTAACCCTCAGCATGCCTGCATTCTGTGCTAATGAAGGGATTTATAAAAATAAGGTGGAAAAGACAGTGAGCCAGCTGAATATCTGGGGTTAATTCAGTGTTGGAGACTTTGGGGTAGTTTTGTGTCCCTATTTTATTTCCTCAACATTTCGGCCAAAATGTTTATTCTTAGGTAAAATAAAATATAGATATAATTTTATTTTCTCTGACAAGCATAGAGATTTTAATCATAACATTATATAACATTATGAAAGCATAGGAGTAATCTTTTTTAATTAATGCCCTAAAGTGCAGTTCATTCTTCTTTAGTACATCACAGGGAAAGCTTGTCATTTAACATGAAACTCGCTGAGGAATAAAACCTATCTTTGTGTTATCCCATCTATTTCATGCAGTGTTCTGAAAATATTCTTTCCTCTAGTCCATACAACTTATCAACTACCTACATTAAGTGAAACTGTATTTCATGACACCATAAACAGAGAGAGCAGCTTGATTAAGAAGCATTCAGAGAGCTGTAGTTGTGATACCCAAGGAGATGGTGAGATGCACAGGCCCTGTATGTGACCAAAAAGAAGGTACAGATAAGAGAGAAATTTTTGGAAGGTAAGGGATGTCTATAGGAGAATCTGGCCTCATATGAACCCAATTAGAGCAAAGCTCCTGGTGCTTTTAACTCTAAACTGCAGACCAAGGGACAGTAATTACACAGAGGCCAGAGGATGCATGGAAGTGGAGTGCTGCATATACCAGACCACTAGAAAATTTTCATCCAGGAGTTCATAAGGAACAGCTGGTGTAAATTTGGAGCAATTTCAGTATAGCAATAAAGTTGGATATTGATCCTACTTAGCACTACAATTTAAATATCCACGAATAAGGCAACAGGAAAATAAATAAAACAGATTATAAAGCTGGAAGAAGACTTCACATTAAAGAAAAATCCAAATAGTGTCCTTGGGATGAGTGCTAGTTAATTTACAAGAAACAGATGTATCTATAAAATATTATTTTTAAAAATTTTTAAATTATAAAGTATATAATAGCATGTTTCAGTAACTTCAATAATAATTACTGAAATTTTACATCTTTGATACTTGCTACTTTTTTCAGCAGTTGAAATTTACTTATGTGCAAATTTTGATCTGCTGTAATCCTTGTATCAACTCACCAATATATTAATCTGCTGTTGACCAAAAACCATTTGTTCCCATTTTGAATTACTCTGGACTCAACTCTCTCTGTTCCACCAGAGTATTTACTGGTTTATGCTCTGATATATTTTCTTCTTCAATTAAAATTAGGGCTTATGATATAGCTATAGCCAAAGAATATAACAGTAAGAAAGATCAGAGCTCAACTGCAAAACCAAGAAACCCTGAAGAACAGCTCTGTAATCTCGCAAAATGTTTTGTTTTTACCTGGCTTTTCTCAGATGCTGTGACAAGAGAGTCTGAGTCAACAGATACTGGTCCCTCCCTCTGGAACAGCCATTATTTACCATGAATAAATCTGTTGTAAAAGTCTCTTCTCACCAACAATTACATGTCATGCTTTTATTGATGTCTCCTCCTCATCCTGGAAGTAGGATAGAGTGAGACAAACTTCTTACAGCTTTTGAATAGATGGCAGGGGCCAAATTAGACACACACATTACTATAGGTTATGGTTTAATCCATTCACAGATAACTTGTAGACTTTCCATGAAACAGAAGAACCAAGAGCTAGACAGCACAAGGTGAGCTCTCAGACACAGGAGGGTAGAGCTAAGAACAACTACAATAGTCGAGTCATAATGTGGAAGGAAAAAAGAAGATTAATTTCTGCAGAACCAAATTGATGGATCTCAGATCTACGAAATTAAGAAATACATATATAAAATTTGAAGATGCTTTGCTGTCACATATTCTAAGTAGTGTGGCTTGATGGTGTAAATTAGTTAAAATCCGTGTCCTGGAAATGTCAGATTATATACACTATATACTCGGCAAATCTTGTCACTGTCTACTTTTCCTCCATCTGATGCAAAGCCTTAAAAATATGTATATGCTGAAACACATAGACTTATTTTAAAACCTACACAGAACTTGCTACCAAACAAGGGTCATAGAGACTGAGAGGAAAAACCTTGGCAGGTTTTCTTAATCTGTTTTGATGTTCCTGTATCCAACCAAATTAATTCACAAAGAAAGAACTAACAAAGTGCACGTAAGCAACCAGTACTCTAAACATCTCCCCCAGAAAGAGGCGCCTCAGAACTGCTTTTGAAGTAGCAGTTTTAAGACACTTGATTTGGTTCTTTCTACAAATCATATAAGAACACGGGACAATAAACAATCCCTAGTAAATACTATTTGGAGATATATTAAATATAATGAGCTGCTTAGGAATTACTTTTTGTCTCCAAACTGAGTTGAAAGGTACTGATTCTTTTTTACTTCTACTTTCTTGTAAAGAGTAGCAAAGACAAGCAATTAATACTCTGAGCAACAAAAATAAAACCTGGCCTTTTTTGAGCTTATGCATAATTTTTTATTTATTCAGCTCCCTCAAATCCATAACCCATCCCTTTACAATTCGTCTAACTCCAGTTGCCTCATTCTCTCTCTCTTCCTTTTTTGTAAACTCTCATCCCATTCTATGTATACCAGCAGTTCCTTTTTAGTCTGCTGAGTGATATATGTCACGTTTTAGTTTGCAGCTTCAAGTACATGTACTGATTACCTGGCTGCTGCTTCATCATTCTTGGAGAAGCATTACCTCTGAGTTATTGGCAATCAAAGCAAACAGCTTTGGAGTATGCACACGTCTGAATCACGTAGACTTTCACAGGATCCCACGCCCCAGATCTGGGCCTTCTTGTCAAATGTGGCTGAAATCGGCCAACAAATGCCACAGCTAATGGTGGGCAGGAAGATTAAAGGGGATAAGGAACAAATCATAGAGATCGGGAAGCTAAAGAAAAGATTGCATAAAATGTAGAAAGTCAAGAAAAAAAATACCACTTCTTTTTCAGAAAACACATACAGCAACTAGCTGATTCACAAGTAACACAGGTCTACTCAGGCACATATTAAAAGAGAATGAAAAGAAAAGCATTTCTTGGTATTTGCTTTCCTGCATTAATTTTTTTTCTAAGTCTCCACACTTCAAGATTACTAAATGGAAAGCAACCTTCTCCTTCCATCTGAAGGCTTCGTTCAGGCAAATATTTGAATTTAACCTCAGTTCCCTTTGGCTGTGCTCCTGGAGTCACACAAGTAGGACTCAAGTATACGCTAAAAGGTACATTTCTAAGTAAAAAAATGTCATTCCTAAATTAGGATGACATTGTCAGTGCTTCCCTGGGCTGATAGTTTGGTCAGAGAGTTGAAATCTTGAAGCATACTAAAATGAAATATCAGCCCTGAAATAAAAGTAGTGAGAGGTATTTGAAGTCTGCTAAACATTTTCCATGGAGTTCTACGTAGTTCAGTGTTTACAAATTCACACTGAGTTGTGTTTTCAGAGAGAATTATAGAGATAATACATTTTTCTTCATGCTTATATCCTTGATAAGGGTTTTCAACTGCAGTTACAATCAAATCCAATAGACTAGCTAGCTTATAAAAGGCACACACTTTACACATTTTCAGAACTATGAATTCTGACTGAATACCAGATGCAAAATCAGTAAAAATGCCTCTTTAATGATTGCCAATTGAGATCTGTTCAAAGTGGTTTCAATCTCTCATCTGCAGACTGGCTGCTCTTTCTATTTGATACTAGCACTGTATTACTAAAATTTACAGCAGTTTGCTATTTACTAAAATTCTAGCAGTATTATATTGCTCCTGAATTCTATTAGAATTAACACCCACTTGTGCTATTCAACTTCAAAGATGGAAACATTATCTTGCCTGAAAATCAGAATTAAATAATACACAAACAAACAAACATGTCATTTGAATACTGGAATAACATTTTAATATTTTCTTGCTGGTGTGCAAAGCTAAAAGGACCGTGTTTGATTTAAAAACACTTTGGCATATTCAGGGAAGGCTGAAGATGACAAGACCTAATTATCTTACTAGTGCTGTGGCACTGACTGAGGGCCTGGCAGGACAGAGGAGTGGAAATTTGCTCAGAGAAGCCGTGGCTGCCCCATCCCTGGAAGTGCTCGAGGCCAGGCTGAACAGGGTTTTGAGCAATTTGGTCTAGTGGAAGGTGTCCCTGCCCATGGCAGGGGGTGGAACAAGATGAGCTTTAAGGTCCCTTTTGACCCAAACTATTCTCTGATTCAAAGAAATTTGCTTTTTCCCTGAATATGAGACACAAACTTTGCCATTGTACACAAGGGTGGTGAGCAACCAAAATCAGATGACAGGCAGGATCATCAGACTTGTGAGGCAAATCCCCCACTCAGCCTCAGCACTACATTGACACCAATGACCACTAGAGCAGAACCTGAAGTGCAAAGCCAGCAAGAGGCAGGAAATCTCACAGGCAGCCAGGATCAGATGTCTGTCTCTTCCTTCTGTGTTTCCCACTCCTACCTCACCTGCCCAGAGACATCACAACAGAAGTAATTGCACATGTGAACTTCAAAAATCATTGTTGAAAGAGGCTCACTAAAGATAAACCAAATAAGAACCAAAGCCTCTGGTCCCTTGCATCTGTTATCTGTACTGGTAAGAAAAATTCATCTAAAGATTAATAATGCTTTAAAACAATAAGGTCCCAAAATACTTAAATGAACAATTTTATCACACATTATATAAATGTGAAAACTCTAAGATATCATTTAACAAGACTGCATAAATAGATGCAATCTTTGTTGAACACTTACCCTTAAGTGCCTCCTCTAAGTCCATAAAGTGAAAACTAAGAATGAAGAGAGGATGAAAATCCATCTGTCCAAAAAAAAAAAAAAAAAAGAAAATTGTTACCACCCAAAAAAAAATTATGAAAAAAATATTATTTTTTGGCAATTTTGGGAAGAATTAAGCTGAAATAATTAATTTTGGTTCAAAAAGTAGTTCAGTGGAAGGAAAAGGGAGAAAAAAGTGTTCTAGACCTGCTCAAGCATTCAAGTTATTTTTCTACTCAGCATTTTCAGTAAAATTTATAAAAATAAAGACACAGTAACAGAAAAAAAAACACCTGAAAATATCTCCCAGTGTGTTGCTAATAACGGTTCTATGAAAAATTAACTGATTTTTTTTTCCTATGTATTTAACAGCTTCTAATTCAATCTGTACTGGTTTTCTCTGTTCTCTAAACGCAGATTGCTAGGTGGTGTAAAAGGGAGTTAATTAGCTATAAATACCAAGCAGCACCCAAATAAAAAGGATCATTATTAACACACAGTGAACAGCTGTGCCATTTGATAAATTGGTTTTGTTTCTAACAGTGTTCCTATCAAAATCCTTTCTAGATTGGAGAAAGCTTTTCTCTTTACAGGACTGTCTTCTGTGAAGACACATGAATCTGTTCCACACATAAAGGGCCAGGAAAGGCCAAAAAGAAAATTACCTATATTTTTGTGAGAAAAGAATAAAGTTTGTATTAGATTGCATTATTAATATTTTATTCAACAACAAAAAAAGTGGTAATATAGTTGAAAGAATTAGTGTAGGAAGTCACCATTAGATTCTGATAGGGACTAAACATTTTGCAGGTTGCCTTTCTACTTATTATTATCATCACAATTTTAAAAATATTACCTTGTTTACCTACCTGACTAAATTTAGAGCTACTGAAAACTATTAGATCAATGACCATCACACATCCTCTATTGAGGTGTTATTTTGAATTAGAAGAGATTGTATGAAAAAAGCAAATTTTGAGAATTAAGTTTTTCAGAAATATCACAGACCAGTCTATGCTTTATTTTCAGAAGTGACTGATCATGTAGAAATCTGGTTCTAACCTGAAATTAATAAAATACAAACTGTCCCATCAATAAAAAGTGGAAGCTTAAATCAACATGAAAGAAGTTATCAGAGTTTTAATTTCCTATGCTCATGGATAACCTTCATCATCGATGGCTTATCAATGAGATGCAGTTTATGCTACTGAAATTGAACCCCAAATCCAGATGTTATATAAGAAATCACACAAAGAAGTTATTTCAAAATACACTGGTCATACACCCAATTAACTGCCAGATGTTCTGCATCATCATCGCTCTATTTCAAACCCACCACCAGTATCAAAATTTATTAAAGATTAATTTCAATCCTATTTGATAAACTGCTTAAAGACTGGCTTCTTGTGGTTTAGCCATAAAACTACCTGGAAGCGAATGGAGAGTTCCAGATTGTCTCACCAAATAGGGACCAGATTTTCAGTTCTCTCAGCTACAGCTACTGGCCTGAACTATGAGACTGAGCTGCAGAAACCTCTCTGTTGTGTAGCCAAATTTCTATGGCATCCAGTCATAATGTTTTCCATCTTTGGTGCCAAATTGACTTTGTGCATCAACAGAAGGAATTCTGAATAAAGGGTTGTTAACTTAATTCTAAGCTACAATTTCAGCACAGAATATAGTGATTTACCTGTATTACTCAGTTAATATGAGCAACTTGGTCACACAGTGCAATCAACACACACCCACAATTACAGATACACTAAGCAAAGCTTCTCTAATTTACAGGAAAAAAGATCCTGCAAGGCTGTGTGGGGCTTAGTTGCCAGCTGGGCTTAAACCACAACAAAAATTAAATCAAAATAAAAAGTCATCTTATTCACTTGGACTTCAGCTGTCATAACACATCCTAAATTTGGGACTTATTCATATGGAATTATTTTATTTCTTCTGTAACAGACTGAGAATTTTCAAGTTACAAGAACTATTTTCAGAAAAGGAAAGCCACTGTTGCTGGATTTTTCTTAGCAAAATTTAGTATTAGACTATCCTTAAAACTATCCTTAATTTATATAATTACAAATGTGCAGAATGGAACCTCTTATGCCTTATCTCCCTCTGTCATTTGTAGCATATATGTGAACATAAGTACAGAATATCAATGGAATAGAGATCTCACTTATTAGTGAGATGCATAAAGGAATTGTCATATGGAGACTTTTGACAATGTTTCCCTTGACAGAGAAAAGATTCCATCGTTCTATTAGTATTCACGAGATTTACCCACACAGCTCTCCCATGTGTGACTGAAGGAATTTCCCCTTGAGAAAAGATATGGTAAAGGTTAATACCATCCATATGTGGGATTTCACTGTATTGCCCTTACAAAAACAAACTGTGGAGGTCAAACCAGCCAACCAGGAACTGCAAAAACAATAAGTCAGTTTTCCCCTTCTAGCTATTTTCTTTCATGCAAAAATTTGCTATTCAGGTACTGGGGGAAGGGGGGGGGAGAAGTGAAAAGGGGAAAAAAAAAAAAAGAGCCGTTTTCAAGAAGCTCATCTAACTTCCAAATCCCTAAGCAATGTTCTCTTGTCAGTGGTATCCTCAAGATTCTCAAAATTGATGCATTTTTTCATATTTATTGTCCCATATTTTTCCTGTTATTATATTATATCTGGATGAAACACTACAACTGTAAGATTGGTTCATGGCACTAATTTTCCCTTATGAACATGAACACTCTTCTGTATGCTCCAACCTGTAAAAAATGCCAATGGAACTGAATAGGTATGATCACACTTAAATAATTTCAGACACAACTGAAAATGTTAGTTTCCATTTTAGAGACATGAAATGAAGTTATCCCTTTTTTAGGTTGGTATTCAATTTTCGAAACCTTGCAGAGGAAAAAAGGAGCTTGCTAATAAATTACCTTTCTCTTTCAAATTGTCTGCGAAGCCTGAACCTGAAAAGATTCAGCCCACATTATGAGGTTCACCTTCTAATACATATGTTTAATTACTCATTATATTATTACTCAACTTTCAGAGCTGTAGACTTGAAATAGAATCCTTAAAGTGCTTAATTAAGCTTTGGCTCTTTCACTGCACCACTAATGACAGGTCCAAGAGTTTTTTTTGCTGGCAATTTGATATGGGAACGAGAGTAGAATTTCATCCCCTGGACCATGTGCACTGTGCACAGCGTTGACAGGAAAACATGTGGATAGGACATGAGGAGTCACTGGAACAACTGCTGAACAGGTGGATATGTTTTAATTTCTTGACCCCCAACTGCACTTTGTTCCTTTGTATTTTGATAGCACAGTACATCAGGCAGTACCTAAGCAAGAGAAAGTTTTGCCTGTGGCAAAAGAATTTGAAAGCTCAGAAAACAAAGAGGGAAATGAAATTTTTTTCAGCTTTCCTAGTAATGATTACTAAAAGATAGAGGTGGGCAACAAAGGGAAGAAGAAAATGAGTCTCCTGATGAGGCAGAGCATAAAAAAAACATCAGTTTTTCTACATGATGCTGATTGCATCAGCTTTTACAAAATTTTTCAGTCCAACCCAGTCTCCTGATATATCAAAAGTTATTCTTCATCTACTGGCATTTCAGAAGAAACAAACCTATGTACTTAAAGTCTAAAATTAAGCAAGCACCAGCCACTTAAGATGGTTATATTTAGTTGATTCTGAAAGAAAAATAGCTCACCCTTCCCAACCTTACACACATTCCCTTTTTGAAATAGGATTAAGACTTAATTACTCTAAATTTATCATTGTGCTGTCTGAAACATGCTACCTCTGAACAGATAAAGAGGCCAGTGAAAAACTTCTGCAGCAAGAACAAAGTCCTCAAAGAAAAAAAACCAAAGACTATGAACATCTGAGAATTCATTCTTGTTAGTCCACAACCTTCCTGTCTTCTTCCCAGTCTTTTTTTTTTCCCAGCTAGTTCAGTGATTAATTTGAATCCATTAACTTCTATGTTTTATGTTGCACCAACCACTTCCAAACTCTGCACAATTATGTTCTGCAAAAATGTCTATACAATGATCAATAAATTAGCAGCAAATGGCACATAAAGTACATAATAGATAAAAATACACTTAGAAAATAAAGCAAAAGCAAAAAGTAGATTTTATTTATTTACTTAAAAACTCCACCTTGAAGTGGAAGCTCCATCTTTCTAAGAAAGTAAAGTTCTATATTACCTCTAAATGTGTAAATGTTCAGCCATTAGAGTAGTAAACGCATCCAGAAAAAGAAAGAAAATAGATATTATGCTGCCACTATCTGTTCTCCAGTTTGTACAGAGAGAACTTGGAGAATAATTTTTAAAAGTGTACTCCCTTTGCATTATTGTTTATTATTATTACCAACTAAGAATGTTACATAAAGGCTTTTAACTGACACAGAACAATACTTTATTTACTGTTTCTTTGTCATAGTCATGCACCACTTGTCTGATTTTCCAACTCTAAATTAAGTAATATATCTAAAATTATTATAGCTAATCCCCAATTTGAAGTGTCCAGGCAGCATTATTACAAAATTAATGTGATTACATTAAACACTGCTGTTATTAAAAATAATCATTTCCAGGAGAAACAAAGATATTGCCATTTTTCTTCATGGACTCTTCAGTACATGCTTAGGTTGTACTGGTTCAGAATTCTACTCCCTTTCCTGGCAGGACTGGATAAAGCCTAAATAACCCTGTCTGATCTCAAGGCTGATGCTGCTTGGAGTAGGAGGGGCTCTCTGAGTAGAGACCTCCTGAGATTCCTTCTTACCCAAATCACCCTGGATGTTATATTAAATGTGATAAAGATAGGAATCTGGGAACATGACAGGTATTAAATTCTTGCATTTAGCAAATAAAAGTGAATTATAAAAGATGAAAGGAGAAATGAGAAAAGCAGAAGGGTGGAAATGCAGGTAGTAGGAAAAAACCAAGACCAAAATATATAAGAATTATAGAATTATCACGACACAAACTTAAATCTTTCACGTTTCTATAAAACTCTGTTTACATTTTGTAAATCTGACATTTACAAAGTGATAAAAACTGGAGGCAGTCTAAACTAAATTACATACAGAAATGACAGATCTTTAAAAGAACAGACAAAAAACCAACTAGATCAACTGTATATATATATGTGTGTGTGTGTGTGTGTGTTTTCTACAAGAGAACTGAGGAAGGGTTGAATTGGTAATACAGGATTAGGTTGGAAAAATGAAAGAATAAATTTCCTTCTATTAATGCAATGATATAATGCTGACCATTTTTAACATCACTCAGCAGCTTTACGAAACAAAATTGATCTAAAATGTATAGTAGTATGATAGAAAATTCCCTACTTGTGATCATTTCTTTTGAGATTCTCACAAGAATGATAGAAGATTGTCAGAAGAAAAAGAAATTCAGATGGATCTCAAAAGCCATTTAAGAGAAAATTTTCAAGTTCTCTGAAAATATAAACTATATTCAAATTGCAATGTAATCTAATTGAAATGTATCTCTTATGATAAAAAATAAGAGGAAAATACATCTCTTATGATAAAACAGAAGGGGAAAATACAGGTTATCATATGAAGAGATGCTTTTATAGGCCCCAAAGCATTTGCAAATAGTTCCATTACATCACTACGTTTGGGTCATTAACAAACAAACAGTGCTGTGCTAAATTAGACCTTATGTGGTTGAAGAATGGTATTTGAATAATGATATATCAAGTGGGATCAACTGATCCTGTTATAAAATAGCTGCCTATTTCATTAGCTGAGTTCTGAACACTTGGTGTATTTAAGACAGATAATATAACTGTAGAATCCAACTTGCCTTGTTTTAAAAAGCATACATGGACTAGAACATTCCTTGCTTATCTGTGGATCACAGAGACATTTAGCACATGATTTCCTCTCAAGTGTGACGACTGGCACTATTTCTTTCTACCTTACTAATCTAATGCAAGAAAATACCCAACATAATTCAGCACCCTGGAAAGAATCAGTGCAAGAGTTAAAGAGCTCAGGACAAATGAGGCTGTCTGTGTAGAACTGACACCATCAGAGCCCTCTAGGATTTGTGTTTAAGACAAAGCTGGTCTTTTATTTGTGTGAAATAAAGTTTCCTCTGGAAACTTTATTTAAGTGTGATCATACTATTATTTTTGAAATAGTTCCAATTTACACTCTAAAAACTCCATGCACAATGCCTTAGAATTGTGTGTGTGTATATCTATCTATCCATCTATCTATCTATATATATCTCTAAGTTAAAAGTGCAAAAGTTTTTTGGGAGCATTACAAGACTTGTTCAGATTTTTGTTCTTTCAAAGGTTTCCTTCTGGATTTTTAGGGGTTTTTTTAAATGTTAGGGTTTTTTTATTTTTACTAAAGTATTTCTTTTTTGGCACTTTATATGAACCTTAAAATTGGTGCTTGTATAGTTTTCTGCTCCATGTAGAATATCCTGCAATTCTGTAAAATAATTTTACAGCTTAAGTAATTATATATATGTCAATGGTTCATAAAATAATGATTTTCACAAAAAAATAGAATTGCACAGACAAAAATAAAGCATCCTCAAGTGAAATGAAAAAGCGATAAATTAAAACCTTTTCACAAGTAATTCTCTTCATATTTTATTTCTTATTCAGTAAATCAGCAACCATGGATTTTTACCTGTAAAATACTGCTGCAGGAAATTGCTCAATATGAATTATAAAGAGAATAGTTTAGTTAATTAAAAGTTTGAGTAAGTAACAAGTTACTTAGACAACTAAATCCCAATCTGATGATAATTTATCCACTTTGCCTGTCTCATGAAAAATTAATGGGAAAAAGCTCACATATAAATCACTTTCGCAGATATGATTTGGTTGGTTTAAAATGTGTTTTAATAAAAAGATTTTGAGTTTTCAAACTGCAATATACTGTATCCAAATGAGCTTTTTTGTGTCACCACATTCTGAACTGTTCCATGGCTTTTGTAAAGACAAACTGTGCCAAGACACAGCCTAATGACAGCACCTAATTAATACTGGTACAGCCGGTATCTTGGTAAACAACACCAATACAGTCCTGTGTTTGTTGAATTATCTATTTCACATCAATTAACAGTTTTTCTCTGTTCCAGAGGGTCACTTTTATTAATGCAATGTCTCTATGAAGCTTACTTCTTAGTAAAATGGAGAAGTATAAAGCCCTTTGCATTCGGATTTAAATGCACAACATGATAAAAATAAATATTTTTTCCACCTCTTCCCCTCTGACAGAAACGTTATATTGTCTGTAGTAAAGTTTTGTATTGATTTGACATTCAGTAGTTTTGTAATATTCTGACAGTCAACTTTTGGAAGTAAAAAATGGTGGGATATCAAAACTTTTTATAATTATAGACAGCACCTTAAACTGTCCAGTAAACTAGAAAATCAGTGAATAATGGCAACAGTTCACCTCAGAAACAAACTGCTGGTGTGAGAAATTGTATTGTTGGAGTTTTGATCAGTCAATGGATCTGTATCAGCTCTATTGCTCCACTATAAGAAAGCAATTCTAAAGGTAGTCTACAAATACCAATAAGTATTTGCATTTTAGATATTTATCTAAAAATTAATAACCAAACCCTGGAAAACAGAAGAGTGACTAACTATGCAGTTTTTAAGGAAAGTGAAATATAATTTCTCAAAAAAAACCTGTCTAATCTAAAATTAATACAGACATAATTATATAATTACATATAATTAATATATACATCTCCTCCCAAAAAGCTTGGTTTTTTTTTTATTTATATCAAATGATCAAATAAGACATATTACCTCTTCTTACAAATCCTGCCTCATTTACTCTTTAAAGCTCTAACCTGCCTTCTATTTAGAGCTTCCATATTCTTCAGGAAATGTCATTAAACACTCATTTAATTCTCTACCATTTCTATCAATTTACTGTTTTGGTTAAGCAATGTTTGACACATTTACACTAATGATAAACCTCTTTTCCCCCCAGACAATACTTACTGCTGCCTGCCAAGGGAAGGGAAGGAGGATTATCATTTGTAGCTCAAGGGAAGAGCTTGGGAAGGCAGAGGTCTAGTGATGTTGGCTGCCTGGCAGAGTAGGGTCCAGCCAGGATGCCAGGGGTCCTGAGACCATGACAAAACCACTGCAATACCATAAGAATATCCAAATATAATAATTTAATATGAATTATGTGTATATAGTGTATTATAATGAATTATATACAATATATAATGTCACTGTGGAATTGAAATAGTTCTATACCTTCTTTAGGTGGATTTTTTGTTGCTCTGGGAAGAACCTATTTGGTCAATTCTGTTAACTCCAGGTTTCCACTTACATCTTGTCAGGAGTCAGTCCCAGTGTGACAGAAATGCCAGAGGACTCTACAAGCCCTTCATTAGCCCTCTCCCCTGCAGCTGTCCCAGGCTTAGGCTTCAAAACTTTTAATAAGGTTTCCACCAGTCGCCCTCTCTGTTTGTACCCCAAGTGAAAAGATTTATCTTCCAATTAATCTTATGCAGTATAACATTCTCAAAATTTTGTAAAAAGAAACATAATTGTCTTACTTCCCTTGATTTAACTGAAAACTGCAAAACAGTACTTGGAGCCAGCATTTTCCTTCTGGAAGATACCCAATGCTTAGAATGAAACGCTGTGCAAACTTGGTCCAGTTGCTCTTCACAGCTCCTGGAAGCTTCTCTGTTCTATTTCTCACTCAAAGTATTTCTTAGTCTGCTATTCTTCTGGCAATGTGTGATGTTCAAGTTGGACTGCAGACTTATTCTTGAATAAAAAATTTCCTAAACAGGAAGGCTCACTAGGTCAGACTTTCTATTTAGCAGAAATAGGGGCAAAGACAGCAAATATTATTTGAAAAGTGTGCTTATAATAGTATATGAATATTTGTAAAACAGATACAAAGCCAAGGAAATTGTCATCTATACAGATCTGATTGAAACAACTTGGTTTTCTAAAATTAACTTTTAAAAAATTTTAATTATGTCCTTGTTGACTAAGTGTAGGGTTTTTCTGAAACATTCACAGGAAGGGTACTAGAAATTCAAATTACATTATTACAAAGACACAAGGCAAAAAGAGGATCCAGAAAAATAGGACAGAAAGATGAAAAAGACATAAAATTAAGTCAGAGGAAATAGCAAAACAGTATGGAATCTATAAAAATATGCAATGTATGTGTTTAATTCCTCCAGCAGGAAGAAGAAATTTTTTTGTGACATTCAGGGAAATTTACCATTTTATTATGCAAAAAAATAAAGCTTAAACTGCTGAGTCGTTCCATTTCTGAGCAATGGTACCATAAAATGAAATTATCTCTATGGTGTCTCAGTTGAACTCATTTGTATCAGCCTGGGTTCAACCAGGTTTCGTAAGGGAGAGCATTAAAATAAGGAAAAAACGCAGCATAAATGACTCTGCAAAACTAGACTTTACAGTGGTAGATACAACCCTGGGGCTGTGGTGGGAATACAGAGTTCACAAACAGACCAGCCTCAGAGAGGTTTGCACCCACCCAAAGGTGAAATACAAAGGAGTAAACATCCATAAAATTTCCATGGAAATTCCAGGGTTTCTACTTTGTTTTTTTTTTTTTTTTTTTTTTTTTTTTAAAAACCTTGGAAATATGGAACAAGTATAAAGAAAACATTACTGCATAGGAAATCTTCCAAAGCAGGAAAGACTTCTCATTTTGCAGGTCAAACTTAAAAATATGAAGAGTTCATGAAGAGAACATGAGAAACAATCACAACAGATCTACATTAACATAAAAACCCCAAGATAAAACAAAAAGGCTGTCATATAACTCACTTCACCCTTAATGATGTCCTCCAGGCCAAGGTCACAAATAAAATTAGACTCATATTCCATCCCTTGATTGTCTCCAGACCATTTAAAAGTTGGTTCATGTCACTGTCTGTGAGAAGCCAAACAACTTTTTGTTTGTGAGATGCTGCATCTTTGCTAAAAACCTGTTTGATTTTCTTTGACCTAAGCTTAAGTTAATGTGCCAGGAATCATCAAAACAAGTTTCTGTGAATACTGGCACAAATTGAGATGAACTCTTTGTTTCAGGAATGTCCTAGAAACACTAAACACATTTGTCCTACAACCGCATTACAGAAGAGTGTATATACTATCTCAGCCATGTCTAACCAATTAATCTTTATTATTAACAGATGAAAGGCATGGGCAAAAAACTTGCATTTCAGCCCAAATTTGGTGTTCTAAAATATGCTGAAACCAGAGGAGAGCACAGTAGAAAGTCCCTGTCATCCCTCAGTGTCTGTAGATTACCATTGAGAAGAACAGCATTCTACAACCTACACTATTTTTCATTATGTGAACTGATTTTAATAGAAATCAAACATACTGATCCAAATACATGTTTGCAAACAAAGCATAGTCTTTTTGCCAAATTAGATTCCAAATATAAAAGTTAAAAAGTATGGAGTCAGAAATAACTCAATATCCAAATATACTACTACAGTGATATGATTAATATCACTTGTACAAAGTTATTTATTTAAATGTATTTATTTAAAATATTTAACCGGGAAATTACCATCAAGATTAAAAGAATTACACATGGCCTACAGCAACAACATACTAACACTGCCAGTATCTAAAGGCTACTAATGTACATTAGGGACATAACTAAGCATAGCAGATATTAATGTGGATATCATATTATGGATTTTGGGAGCAGAACTTTCCCACACGTGAAGAAACTAAAGCAAAAACTGCAATTCATTTGAGGGAGCAAAGGCAGTAATGGGAAATGTCTCCAAATGGATAGTTAAATACATGAAGATACAATGCCCATGGCAGGGGATTGGAACTGAATGATCTTTAAGGTCCCTTCCAACCCAAATCATTCTGTAATTCTATGATTCTATGAAAGCAAAGCCTTCTGGCAAGTGCCAAATGGCACTGATGGGCAAGGTGACAGAGAATGCAGTATTTTACTAGGCATGTTGAACTTAATTTCATCAGTGAAGTCTTTTTCCTTATGGCATGTTTGTGCCCCCTCTGTGACAGCCTGTAGGCTCAACTCACCATGTAAAGAAACACAGCAAGTCTTTGGAGAGGCAATAAAAATGTTGGCAAGAGCTGCTGATCCCTCCAGAAAGGTAAGTGATGTTCAGCCTGGGGTTTGCCTCAGTGCTCAGAGAACAAAAGGCACAAGTTTCTGGCTCTCTGTAGTCTGGAAAAAGACTTCATATTCACACTGGCTAAAAGCTAAGTACATCATGGCTGTTATGTTCCTGAATCTCACAGCTTTTTGTTGTAATGGTTTGCTTATTTATCAATTTTGAGGAGGTGAGAAAAACTTTAGTACAGGTATTCTTACAGCAAGAGAAAGAAAATCAATATCCTTTTGCTGAGGCCCAAAATTATTTCTTTTCAGACAAATCTTGCTTGCACTTGTCTGTACCTGGTCTTGCAGATATATCCTGAATTACCCAAGAATTTCCTTCTAAGCTTTTTCATACCCTGTTCAAGAGCACTGCCACTGCTTACCCTGTGACATTCTTCCCTTTCAAGTCCCCAATAAGAACAGGTACACAGAGTACATACTGTGCTATTAGACAAAGCATGTTGTAAATAAAAACATGGATAGGTCTCATCAAATCCCTATATTCATCTCCTTTTTTAAAGTGATATCCTGTTGAACAATAACATTCTGCAATTTCCTATATAGAACAGACGTCCTCTGGAAGATTAAATGTGTGTACTGTCATTGAATGCTGTTTTACATCATCTGGAGCATTACTCATTGACAATTCCTGCACATCAATATCAAAACAGTTTCTATGGGTTACCCACACAGGAAAAATAAGTATCTGAATGTAAACTTTTTAATTAAGAAATTAAAAAACATCAGGTCTGGCTCAGGAAACATCTGAAAAACTGATGGTTGAGTGCTTGGAAAATACCTGCAGGGACCTACACTGGCTCTAGTCCTGTGCATTGTTTCCCATCTATTCACTAATGTCCCTGTAGTACTGTACTTTATACAATAATATTAAATAGAACACCATAATAAATGTTTAAGTCTTGGATTAAAAATAGTTCAGGCTCAATTTTATCTTCATACAATTCATATTTGGAAATCACTTTTTTCAGACTATAAATTTTTAGGCATTGAGAACAGGTGGAACTCATACAAGGTGGAAGAGAAAAAGGAATACATTTAATACATGTTAGCAAATGCAAGAATGTGATTTGTAGGTAAGGGGTTATGAAGGACTCCGAAGTCCTGTGAGCAAGATAATACTGTAAAAATTCCATCAATACATTTGAACACATAAATAAAGTTTGAAACTCTTTCTGTTCATTTGGCTGCAGTCTCTTGGAACTGCAATTGTATTGAAAACACACCAAATTCAGAGGTCTCACTGTAGTCAATAGACTTTAACAGTCGCTTAGTAACAAAGGATCAGCCTCCCACTTCTCTAAACATTTCTGCCAAACATAGAAATATAATTCTGTTAGAATATTCCCTATAAATATTTTTATTTCCATAGAAGCCAAAAAAACAAATCTCATAACAAATATGTTATGATGCCAGTCTCTAATGTTTGCACTTTACTTTTCCACTATGATACAAGTTTATAGTTCTCTGAATATATATAAAATTCTCAGAATAAAAAGATGGAAACTTGGACTCTTCCTCTATTGTTTTTCTTTAAAAAATAATTTCAAAAGGAGAGAATAAATTTCACTTACCTCAGTATTGAGAAGATCTCTACTTCATTAAAGTTAAACCATGTAACTGTTGTTTGGCACAGTTTTTCTTAACCTAAATGGTGACCTGACTCATTTCACCCCTACCACTCTAGGGCATGATGAACACACAACACAGCAGACAAATCCCAATTTAAACATAGATATAAATTATTAAATAGCCCTTGTATAGCAGATCATTTTCTGAGTGGTTCCAAATGATATAAATCACTTATTTTAAGAGTACTTTTCCCCCCTGCCAATTCTGTCTCCTCTGCCTGTGCTCATGTAGTCATAACACAATACTGTATTTGGACAGCTTCAGAATCCCACTTTTCAGCTCCTACAACAGGTAACACTAATTATCAACAGAATTGCTTTGGCATCTGCATTTAAGACATCTCTAGGCATATAACTTACCTTATCTGGGGATATTTGGCATTTATTAATAAAAGCAATACAATTTGTAATACATCAATCTGGAAATGTTTCAGTCTAGCTTTAAGAAAAATTTACCTATTTCAATCTTGTAAATTTTGCTTTACCTCCCAATGTCACCCAGAAGAACTGAGAGAGTAGCAAGAAATGGAGTAGGGAGCTCATAAGAACAAACTGGATTTCTAATTTAAAACTGGAATCAAAACAATTACTCAGTGCAACATTATTTTATTCTTTTGGAGAAGGGCAAAACCTTTCAGCTTCTAAATTATATATAGTTTTCTACTTCCCCTCCCTACTGACAAATAAATTAGTTGAGGCAATTTCTCTCCATTAAAGGTTTTGCACTTGACGTTGTAATGCAGCCACTGTTACCCTTTAGGGGAGCCCTTTTTAATTCAAGGTAACAGAGGATTTGCATTTATCACTTCACTGAACACAGTTCTTCCTCCCTTCCTATGTCCCATGGAACTTAATCTATCTGATTCCTGCTCAGTCAAGAAAGTAAGACATCATTGCAGGTTTTTTCTGTTAGTAAACTACACAACAAATCTATTTTACACGAGCTTTTTAGGGAGAAATAAAACCTAAGCACAATAAATTTATTTTGAGGTCTGATTAAGGAAGTGTCAAATTTTATCAGCTGTAATGACAGACTAAGGGACATGAAATGTGTACAGGTGAGCATGAAGGACAGGGACAGGAGATCAACACAAGGATAAAAAGCTTGTTTTTTCTTAAAAGCTCCCAAGTTCAGATCAGAACTGTAAAGGCCAGACTCACAGGATATTATCTAGCACAATATGAACCTGCAAAGAGTTGCTCTTAGAATTTTATGCTCAGAAAACAAAACATTTTAAAATAAAAACAGAGAAGACAAAAATAATGTAATTAATATAGAGAGATATTCTAAAAATCGATCTATTCTTCATGCAAGTATTAACATCCAAACTTGTATTTTCCCTCAAGGCACTCTGAGTGACCCAACTGTGCCAATCCCTGGCTACTGACCCACTTGTTTGCCTCTAAAAAAAGATTCTTAGTAAGACTTGACTATGAGAGCATGACAACCTCTAAAGATCTACTGCCAAACCTTACTTTTTTGAAATTGTTTTCTCTTAACTCTGACTCAGAGTAGGCATTTCCTTTCTGTTTGCTGTCAGCCACAAGAGCCAAATTTTGGCCAGTAGCAGCTGGAATCAAAGAGTGGATTAACCATGACAAAAAATATTATAATTTTTCATTAAGATGCACTTTCAAAGGTTTTTTGAAAGCAAGTAAATACACAAAAATAAGGCATATGATACTCTCACTAAACTGTATGGCAGAAAGCAGAAACCTAATAGTGATTTTATTGGTTATTTATTCCTTTATTAGTGATTAGATAAATGGTAATGAGCATTTACCTTCAGAAATCTGGTGTTAACTGAGACTTCAAAAAGGAGTATCATCCTTGGCCAAAAGTGACCTATACTGATTGCACAGTATAAATCTACATATAGAAAATTTTACCTGCTACCCAACCGTCAGTTTAGAAATCAGGTTGCTAATCTAGAATTTGAGATACTTTGGATACGCCACAGCTTTCCTTTCCTTGCTCAGTAACTACCTTATGTTTAGATGTGGAACTTACATGGGTAACTAATTCTCAATAACTTCAATACAAATTTGGCATTAACGATCTACATCTTTTTATGACTCACATCCTTTGTCAAGTAGGGATAATATCTTCTGCTTGCTTTGTATCTATGACATAATTACACATAATAATATGTAGGAATTAATGCAATTATCACTAAAAATAACCCTCTTCTTAGAAACAGAGAACTACTTAGCAGTTCCACTACAGTCCACAGTGCAGCTGAGTGGAATACAAGTGGAATTCAGAAGATTTATCTCGCCCCAAAAGAACTTACTAAACATTTTCTAGTTTCTCCATAAAAAGAGATATCCCAAGATCCTCTAGTTTCTTTCAAAGAGCAGTCCAAGTTAAGAGATTAATATATCACTGTGAAATAGTAACCTCAAATACACACTGTCCACAAAGCTGGTTTCTTCTCTGCCAGAACAATTTCATTCTACTTGACAGAGGTATATATTCAATAACAATATCAGGTTTGAATTCTACCTCTGCATCAAATTAATTTTGTGAGATTTTTATTAAATTGCTGAATAAATTCACCACACAGTACAATAAGCAGGATTAGGTCTTTTGTCTCTCATACAAAACTGATTACAGTGTTGATTTATATGAAGCAATAAAGGGAACAAGTTTTGCACACCCTAAAATTACTTGTGTGGGAGTTCAATTATTATATGAGATATCACACATATCCCACACTGCACTGTTGTTTACCAGTGCTATTGTGAGACTAGTAAGAACAGGTATAAAAGGAATTGTAGAAAAAAAAAAATACAAATCTATTACAGTAATTTCATCTATATGCCAGAAAGAAAAAACACAATGTTCAAAACACTTGAAGCTTTCCTGGTGTGTACAAGAAACTGGAACTTAAATGAGAAAATATCTTAGAAAAAAAGGTGCATATTCAATTATTGCAGGCACTTTTTAATAATTTAATTTAAAGGTCAAATGTAAGTTATTAAATGTACAACAGTTTATTGGATGAGTTCTTTCAGTATCACATCTCTTTTTTACTTTTCCTAAATCTCTTAGTTATTTGATAGCTGTATCAATAGCTGGGAAAGTACGTTTCTGAAAAAAAAAAAAAATCCAAAACAACATAACATCCCACAAAATTGATTGTGGGATTTTTTATTTATTTTGACATTTAAAAAATTTCAAAAGCTAATATCAAAATTTAAATATCAAAAATTAATGTCCAAAGTTAATGTTAATATAAAAAATTCTGGTATAATAGCTCAAGGAATCGTACTCATTTCTTGTAATACAGCAATGAGTATCTACACCAAACTTTTAACTACTAATTTATTAAAAAGTCAGAAACCAATAGCAAAACCTTGAATATTAAACTAGATTGTTAAGTTTCAACTAATTTTAAAATTGTACAGAACATGAGTAAAACATAAGCAGCTTGCAAGGAAGGTTCTGAAACAAACATTCTATTATCTCTTTGAAAAATAATGTAAAACAGTCTTGGTCTAGAAGTAAAAATAATGAAAATTTCATCTGAAAAAGTACTTGATAATTGTTAGCTAAGTAGATTTCATTACAGTATTAACTCTCATGGATTTTGATGATACAGAACTTCAAAGAATGTCAGAAAGCAAGAGAAGAGATACTGAGAAGGCCTACTAGAAATTCATAGAATATCACAACCTAAGTGGTGTTTACTCTATGCTACTCAATTTCCCAGAATAAAAATTTCATCACCTTCCATCTTAATAGTCTTTTCAGGTGCTTGCCTTCATTTCAAAAAGTGTTTTGAAACTCAGCTTTTGATAACTAAATGTCTTCATACCTTCACTTTGCTAGAGCTGGTAAACCAAATTATTCTCAACTTTTCTCACAGATTACATCCTATTTTCTAATCATACTAGGAGCTCTTTGTACCTATTCCACTTGAAGTGATATATTTTAAAAGCTCATGATCAGAATGGTGAATAGAACTTCAGATGAATTCATCCTAATGTGTAGACAGATAATGAATTTATAGTGTCAGCACTACCCTAATATCCAAACACATGGTAATATTTAATTCTGGGGTGGAAAATATCAACTTTTTTTACAATGAAGGCATAGGAAGGTCAAATGGCAGATAGATAAAGGGCATGAACTCTGAAATTATTCAGTATAATGCATCACAAATTTTTGGTTCAATGCCTACTCTTTGGAGTGGAGTTCTGAACAGTGGCTGAAATGTGGGCAATCTCTTTATGGGGCACAAACAACACCTCAGAGCAGGATCAAAAAGCCCCCTGGTATGGTACTGTCTAGACCTACCTGCAGATCAGCCCTGAGGAGTCTCAGATCCCACCCCTGGATGTTATGAATGTGGAATTTTACTCAGAAGCATCTTTAAAGACAGAATATTGCTTTGGAGAAATGAATTAATGGGATACAGATTCAAGAAAAGGAACAATGGTGGTAGTAGCAGTGTAGTTACGGGGGCTAAAGACATCTTTAAAGACTAAAAGGCCTAACTTTGAGCTCTGCCTTACTGAAAAAGGTCCAAACCTTTACTTCCCACCTCCCAAGAGAGACCACTCTCTTCTTCTCATTGACATAGAGCAAATGTAAGACACATTCAGAAAAAAAATAGCAGCAGGGGAATTTCAAGTCTAGAACCTTTGAACCCTGTATTTAATTCTTTGCTACCAAGACTTGGATCTCTGAAATCCCAAGGTACAGTCTAAACCCTGTAATCTTATCCTTTCCTGTTGCTAATTTCAACTACAAACTGCGCAATTCAGTGGAACTCTTGAGCCAAGGAGACTGGGTTGTAGTCTTACCTATGAATTGTCAGTATCAGAACTAAGTAAGAAATTTAGGATATTTTCAACTGCTTTGAGTCATTGTAGTTCACTTTACTCAATGAAACTTTAAATGTTAAACACCAATAGAAGAACTAACGTCCTTTTTTTTTTTTTCTTCTTAATAATATAATGTAAACCAAAAGTTAGAATCACCTTGGTCTTCAGAAATAAGACGTTCCTCCTCAAGAAGAAGAGCAGGACAGGAGAGTTCCAGTAAGCTACTCGTGATTTCATCTTTCATTAAAAGACACCTCTAGCAGGAAACAATCAATTATCACAAAAACAGTGGCACATGTAGGCACTGAAAACAGTCCAGTCAAAGGGTAGGTAGATCCTCAGTGTTAAGAAACCCATATTCTTATGGGAAAACCTTTCAGTATGGAACATTCATTCAGCCTTGGTCCTGAATCTCTTTCAGTTTAATTTACCCCAACGTGAAAATAAAATTTTTATATCAATAGCAATAAGCCACAAGTCTTGATAATGATGACAGCCAAAAAGACGTCAAGCCATAAATACTCAAAATAGCAAAACATTTTAGGAACAATAGAGAAAACAAATAAGCCCAGAAGCCAAGGTTTTTGCTGGAATTGGCTGAGAATCTCAAGGCAATAGACAGCAGAGCAATGCATGAGATGGGTGATGGTGCTGCTTTGGAGCTGACAGTTCTAAGATAACATTTTATTTATTCCAACAAACTGCAGTGGGTTGGGCATTTTTCTGATTTGTCTCATGAACTATTCAAGATCTGCTTTGATGCTCATGCAGGTGGAATGAAGTCCTTGTGCAGAGTTCAGGTAGGAGCTGATACAGGAGTGCCAATGAAAGCAGAGTGGCCTTTAGAGGTGCTGTCCCTTACACAACAGTGCACATGGAGACTGGCACGAGGTAGGACAGAGCTGCTTTCCCCAACCTGTCCTGCAGACTGCAGCCACTGTCTACAGCTTTCACAGACTCAATTTGCAATACACAGATCTGACCACAGAACACAAAAGGCTAAAATCTGTGGTACCTTAATTTAGGCAAATTCAGTGAAGTGAAATATTACCATCAAACACTAACAGATAACTCTACGAGACAACTGCAAAAGAAACACTTTCACTGAAATTTCATTTGTTAAGATTTCTGGGAGACAAATAAGATAGTTTCCAAGTGATACACTTCACTATTTTTATATTCTTTTGCTAATTGCTTTTGTTTTCTTTTAAATTGTTTTGATGTTTCAGTTAGTAGCCTCAGCAAAGTATGAACTCAGACAATGTTGCTATTCTGTTTCTCTGCTCCAACAAGAACATTTCTTCATTTTCATTTTGAGAATGCTACTCAGATAAATTACTGGATTATTTAACTGAAAAGCTGCTGATGGAAGTGATATTCTTTCTCCCAAGCAGAAACTACACACATTGGGCCAGTGAAGTGGTGAAAGTCCATTGAAATTGAAGGAGTTCGGCCTATTTATACCAGCTGAGAATCTATTCATGCAAAGCAAAGCAAAATTTTCCCTCTGGGCTCTATTGATAACTCCAAGTAGTATCTAAAATCTATACTATAAGAGAAACATTCCCTAGGACTTCTTCATTGAAAGGACCTCTGTGTTCCAAATAATAGCTGCTTCTGCTCAAAGACCCTTTATGCACATCCCAGTTAAAGCCAACAAACCACACTTAGCATGATCAATCTCAGAAAAGAAATGTAGCATATCTCTGCATTAATGGTATGGATCAATAGAAGAAGCACATTATAAATCCAAGAAGAAAATAGAAATAAAACTTAAATACCATTTAAATCCATAATGCCTTTCTTTTACAAGCCATTTATCAGAAAGAGTGGATGTTATAAACTGCATGCGAAATTCTACATGAGAAATTTTACAACACAGCGTACAAACTTCAGGAAAGGAAGGAAAACATCTAAAAATTAAATGTAAGCATCAGCCAGAATTTAGACAGCTTTCATAATTCTTTTCCTAAATTTTTAAGCATAAGCAGTAGTATCCCTCCTTTTAACAAGGGAAAACCATTTTTTAGTATGGTCTGGAAATATCACCTATAGCAAATAATGCTATCAACATAATTTTTAATCATATTTTGGAATCAAACTATACCTTTTCTGAAGTCACCAACACCTGTTTGCAGCCTAGTTTTTCTTGAAGAGAGAACTGAAAGGGTTGCTACACTAGAAAATACAGCCAATGGCCAAAATGAAGTAGGTAATGGAATCATTTTCCAATATTCTTCATAGCACCTCTTAATCTGCATATTGCTAATAGCATAGAGTCTTTGTTTTCAAGTCTACTGTTTAGCTAGGCAGGCAAAATGTTTTAGATTTCAAGAAACAGAGGAGAAATACCAACAAATATTTTCTTTTGCAGTCGTTCTTTAGGCTCTTAGATACAAAATTAATTATCACTGCTTAATCTGTGAAGCTTAACTGTTCTGTATTTCTAAGCAAGTTAAATGAATTTGGAGATGCAGAAATATTAACAACCACTGAATTCTCCTACTGAAATGCATGGCCTCTGTGAGAACAAATTTTCAACCTTTAACTTCAATGAACAGTCTTTAATGGTATCAAGTAAAATAGACTTTGATCACAAAAAATCAAAACCCTGTGCTGACAAAAATAATTTTTAGATGTAATAATGATTATGGGAGACCACAGCTCATGGTTTTAAGACGAGTTAAACCACGATCTAACACAAGCCTTGGAGCAATCCAGCGGCAACCATGTTCTACTCGCCTTCCCGTTCTACATCAAATCCTTTCAACCCCCAAATGAACACATATTCCTTCAACCTTACTTTATAAATACAGTAAAGTACAGTACACTGTTCTTGAATGATCTCTCCTAAGAAAACCATTGTTTGATGCACTAATTTGTGTTCTAATACCTGCTGTCGTGTAGTGCTGGTCTCAGATATTCTGAGTAGTGACTTCTGCAACACATTCAGGGAGAACACTTTAAGTAAGTAAACAATTTACTTTACATATCCAGACATTTCAACAGGCAAACAAGAGGAAGATATTTTCACTAAAATAATCTTCAATTCACATCCAGAACACACAAGAATAAAAGACCACAGAAGATTTTGCTGAGGCTAAGGCAAGAGAGAATGAGCTCCTCCAGTCAAACTGCACTTCTTGATTTACCTAGAAACCTTTGCCCCAGAATTTGAGAAGACGATGGAACCATTTTGCTTCTGATAACGTTCTTCCTGTGACCTATGGCTTCAACTAAGTAATTACAGTGGCCTTGACAAATATGAGTTAAGCAGTGTTGCCATGACAACATGTGTCCTTGTCTTTTCAAATATTTTACTGATACCAGAGACTTGAGCTTGGAATAAACTTCCTACCAGTCAAACTAGTATAGGTTTCATTTGACCTCAAAATCATGCAAAATGCTATGGATTTTGCTTAATAGGATCAAGTGCAAGCATTAATCATAAATGTATTTCCACTTCTCATACAATTTTTTTCTGAGGCAGAACTGCATGAAGTAGGAAATTATGTGATCAACATTCCTGGTATTCAGTAATAAAACAATCATTCACGTTTACTGATATTCCAACTGGAGAAAAGGTCATTCAGTTTTCTGGTCAAAACATCAGTTCTACTTGGGACTTGTCAGGCTTTTTCTGGACTTGTCTGACCTGTATGGGGCCCTTTTTTAGTTTGTTTATCTGTAAAAAAAGAACTATGAAAAACATGACTTTCACCTACTTAGGTCTAGTTTTTGCTTAGCATTACATTATTGCTAGTTTAACGCCCATTGTCACATAAATATATGTATTCATGAGACAGATCTCTAGCAATAATGAACAGTTACTCTGTGCAGACTAAACTGTATGTGACCCTAAACCAAAAAGCCACAAACAGGAGAATGGGCATGGGATGATAGCAGTGGCCTAGAAACTACAATGGCAGGATGATTCCAGACATCTCAGGGATATAAGTGACAAAAATTGACTCAACTGTCAATTAGTGATCATCAAAAAAATACAAGTGGACAAAAACCAGCTTTAGGAATAAGAGAGAGGGAGAGAGTAAGAGTCCAATGTATGTAAACAAAACTATATGTAGTAAATTTGGATATAAAGTGGAATTCCACAGGAGTGCAGATATAGAGCATATTAATAAATATAATAAAATGACCCAATGCAGAATTCACCATAAAAAAGAAGAAAGCATCAATATCACAGTTCTCTCAGCAAAGGTCATGGGACACTATTGATTTTCTCTACTCTCTGCTCGTGCCATGAGAGAAGACATTGACCTTAGGACCTAGAGGTGAAGTGGAACCTACTGGAATGTTTGTGTATATTCATGTTAACTGTATATAATTTTTTACTATCATAATTACTCAATTAATGCTGGTTTTAGGGTGTTATGCCTTCAGTTATGCTAATAATAAAATTTCTGTTTCAGACATGGAGTGTTTCCTTTTTCCTATTACAAGATTCTGCCTGTGGAATTGATGGAGAATTCATGCAACATATTCCATAACTTGGCTGCAACAAACAGATAACACCAGCAAAGGCTATTGATTATTTAAAACTCCGCTTACATAAGCAGAAACTTCAAACATACATTTTATACAGTATGCAGTATAATGTGGGCCTAACCCTCTTCACTAGTCCTTTCCTATTTTGTTGTTTTGTTTTTTGTTTGTGTTTTTTTTTTTAAAAGGATATTAACACTGCAAGATTAATTACTGTAGAGTTACAGCAGGATAACCTGCAAGAACTGTTGTTTTGGAAAAACATTACTTCCTGCAGCTGCATTAGCAATGCTCTTACCAGCATTACCAATCATAAAAGGATACAGAATAAATTTGAAAAGAGTGTTTCTACAGTCTAAAAATAGATCATTCTGGATTAGGTATTCACCTCTACATGTAAATAAGTCAGTCTAATTTTCAGGCAGGCTTTAAGGGAAATGAGATTAACATAATATGAAAATAATTCAATTATTCACAAGAAGACACAATTATCATACAATCAGCATCAGGAATCCAAATAAATCAGCATCTTCATATTTATATTTAAACAAAGAAATCCATCTGCCAATGATAGAAGATTCAAATACAATTAATTTATTATAGAACAAAAGATATTGTTCTGACAATTCGAAAATCAGGTACAAGGAAAGCAACAGAACTGATAATGACTCTAATGCATGCTTTGATTGCTTTAGATAGAAATTGCATTAAATAAGCCAAACAAAACTAAATGACAGGCTGTTCTACACACTGCAGACCCACAGGAAGCCTGCTTTCATAGAGATTCCTGCCTTGTGATAAGATTTTTTGATCTCTAATAGGTTCTAACTAAAGCTTTTCTGCACTGCTGCAAGAGAGAGGACAGACACGGAGCACTGAGAGCCGACAGCAGCCCTCTGCCACGTTGATACTGTAGCTGATAATACAGATTTCTCTAATCCACAGGAATAACAGGATCTCTCTTCTCTACCTAACTGCAAATCTTCAATAAACCTGTAGGAATCTGATATACTTAAGACTGCAGACACCCTTGGGCTATTGATCTGTGGACTGAAACGTGTCCTTCAGGCAAGGCCATGAATGTGCAGACACATGAGCAGGACACACTGAGATTATTCACATTTAGGAACTCTCTTATCAGATGAGGGAAAAACCATTCCCTCTGTCCTGCACATAAGGCTTTAGATGACTCCAAAACAGGTAATGCCTTGTTGAGACCAGAAGCTTTGGGATTTGCCTTACAGGTGGCATTTTGTGCTCAGAACAAACCGACAACTTAGGTACGCACAAAAAACTCTGGCTCTGCCATCATCCTGTAATATTTTTATTACAAAAAATAATATTTGAAAAAGAAGGAACTGGGGAGGAAGAGAGAGTCCGAAGATTTAATACAACAGTTTCATCATGAAACAAAACGGCAGATAAATTGACACAGTAATCCTTAAACCAGCCTAAAGTAGTAATCACAGCTGAATCTTCAACGGTCTGTTTTAAAGTGGTAATAATATTCTCTGGAAATGAATAGACTAGGCAAATATTTCCAGAGTGAATGTCAGGATGTTTAACCATATATTCTGACCAATGGGCTTGTGTTTGTTAATGTAGAACATATTCAAATATATTCCCATATATTACAGCTGATATGACTGCAGTGAGATGTATATATTCCCAGGTATCTGCCAGTATTATTCTATTTCAATAAAAGGCTACATCAAGATACGTTCCATAAAACTGGAGTTCTCAGAGGAATAAGCACTAAAGTAAGAAAGTTCAGTTTAGGACAAAGTTATTTTACATATTTTCTTAAAAGCCCTGGGAGCGTTTGAAAAGCTTAATTCATGCCTGATGTATTTTCATGATGAGTTTCATTCAAAATGTTCATGTTTCCATAAAGTAAAATACCAGCTAATTTCTATGCAAGAGTCTATTATAATTTATGCTTTGCTAGATAACACCAAGTGAGTGGGCTACAGGACAAAATTCTTCACAGCTTTATCATATGACTGGGGTAAGTAAAAGAAAAGGTAAGATTCGTGGTTCCATAAACAGTTGGATGTCTTTCCTGAGGTAAACAAAAAATAATTTAACAGAAGATGAAAAATTATGAATATAGTTTCTAAACAAAACTAAAAGATTGCTTTTTGTGGAGATATCAAATATGTCAAAATTTTTCAAAACAGAGTATTTTGGAATATAAGATGTAAGGGAAAAATACAGTCAGACTATTAGTTCCTTTCCTCTGTGAAGTTTGGAATGTGACAGCTTCAACTTCCACATGTTCCAGAGTTACCGACAGGAGAGAGCTCTTATCTTGAGTGAGTGGTAAAACTTTCCAGTCAAAAATCCAACTCTGAGGTTCATACAGGAAACTAACTGGCAGAAAAAATTCATTAACATTCAACGGGATAATTATACTCAGACCAAAACTGTTGCTTACAAAGGCAGTAGCCTTCTTTACTCTGTTCCATCTCTGAATTCTTGCAATTTATTTTTAGCTGTGCAATCTAGTTTGAAACCAACATGATAGAGGGAAGCACAGGGGAAGATTTAATATTTTTAAAGCAATCTGTGTACATTTCAAATGCAGAATGAATACATTACTGTGCACATTATCCTATTTTCCTCATCTACCTTCAACTCCTGCTGCAACTCAAGTGCTCTTACCCTAACAAAAGCAAACAGTTCAATGGCACAGTTTTTCTGGCTTTTTTCTTCTAGTGCTGAAATACAATAGAGCTGCTCTGAGGACAGAAATTTCAGAAAAACTGCAATAGGAAAATCTGCATGGGTTTCCCTGATCTATTTCCCAGACACATATTAGATTTCAGTGTATGTTTTCAATTTATAAAGCTTTATGGAATAACATGACACTATATATATATTTGAATTTGCTATTTCAAACAATAATTATATTTCAACATTAGGCAACTAAAATTCTTATAAGAAATATATTTAGAAAGTACTAGTTGACAATACTCATTTCCTCACAGGCTCTCCCACTTTCTGTCTACTAGACTCTCTGGAAAAAGGAAAACCAAAAATACATACACAAAAAGCATCAAATCCACTTGGAAAGGTTTAGCCAGTCTCAGTAATACGCTACAAACACAGGAAGAGATGAGGAGTTGCATCCTGGCACCTGCAGCTGAAGACTCATTCTACAAAATAAGCTGTCTAGACACTTTTCAAATGATCAGCTCATACAGCACTGAGCAGATGGAAGAAGGTGATGATGAACATCTACCTCAATTCCAGATTGTTTCGCCTAATCCTGATATAAGGCTTCAGAGTTCATACCCACAATTTCAGAACTGAAAATTCACTTTTTAAAAAATACCATTTTGTTCTACAAGCCTATCCATGGACACTTAATATTTATGATTTACTGAAATCCAGATAAAGACATCAGAAGAGTGACAGTTTGGGGCCTGGAGGTTTTACAGTCATCCAAGTATGTAATGTACATTATTACATTATGAAGTATGGCCAGTACAATCTCTACATCATTGAACTAACTGGATTAACACCCCAACAATTAGGGGCTGTATTTGTTAGATGCAATTCTCACCACCTATGAAAAGTGCATGTCTACCAGTCAAAACAATTACAAAATGAAAAAATACGAGTGCTGTAATGTCACAAAACTATCAATCAGAGTGTTTCAGAGGAATAGAAGATGAAGTTAATCCAATAAAAAAAAAAATAAAGCTAGATGAGTCCTCTATTTCTCTGACTTTTTGAGTTAGATTTCCTCTCAGCTTTCAGCTGTACCAGTTGCCAGCAGCAAGTTAAAAACCTGTGCATGTATTTGCAAGATAGGGTCTATGGAAGCCATCTACTAGTCAAATAGGCCAAGTTATTCCCTTTTAATTTTTTTAGTTGACATGCTAATGTTTATTTTTAGTAAATATTTTAATTTCTGTATCACTGCAATGAAAGTTTAAAATATTTGTTGTTACAATAATAAAATGGAAATTGTAACAAACTGCTGTAGTTTGTCAAAGCTTTTTTTTGTCTTTAAGAGTCTGATTTTTCCAATGGCAATTTTTATGACATCTATGCATTTCTTTGGGACTGATGCACTTCCTGAATATTATTAAAATACTTATTAATCAATCTTAAAATGCTGAACTAATTCCAGTTAGTGCAAGATGGATTAAAAAAGGCATTTTGCAGGCAACTGGGAGACAACTCTGGGCATGCATTTTTTTTTCAGCCAGCTGAGTCTGACACCAGGGTATTTCATTTGATTCTCCTGAGAGAAAAAGACCCAGCTGTGCTTCTCATGTAGTACTTTCTGCCAGATGATCCAAAAGGCTGGCAATTCCAGAGAGATTGGATGCTTGCCTTCTCTTTGACTATGAAGTGTTAAAGTTATGCGATGTCTACTACAGCACAAGGTGTATCTTGTTATTGCCACTTATTCATTATTTATTTTTAAGAAACAATTTTACCATAGTTTGAAAATTGGAATTGGAAAATTCCCATTTTTTTTCCCTCTTCTTTGATCTATTCTAAATGGTAATTAGAAATGAGAAAGAGGCAACTGGCTTCACCATCACAGTACTGCTGAACAGAAGAAAGAGATTCTATTCTTTCTCCAACTGACTATTAATGGTTTTTAAACCACCAAACACAAAGAACATAGATTCCTTGTTAATCATAGCAATATACATCTGAATTTGCAGTCTTTGTTTGGTGTCCTAAAAATAGGTGAGCTTGAGCCACTCTTTCTGAAAGGTGAACCAATTTTAGACTAATATTTCGCAGATAAACCAGAGGGGCAAAAAAGTGTTCTATAAAGTCAAATAAGAAAAAAGAATGTTAAAGAAGGATTTCAAATGAAAAGAAATTAAGACAATTCAAACTTTCCATGTGAATCTAAATGAAAAAAGACGCCTTTGAGCACTTGTTAGAAAACACGGGACTAGATTCATCAAAGTGGTATTGATGGCAGGTCTTTTCTATCAGCTCACTCCACAGAATGATTTCCCAGACAGTCAGACCTCTGCCTGCACTGATCTGAGCTCACATTTACTATTTCTGGAGAAAGTGCCCTAGGTGGACTATTGATGCATGGTTTTCTTATTATCTTATATGGAGTTATTCTACCCTGCATAAATCTTTAAGGCTTGGAGAAGAGACTGATAGCTACGTGTCCCATTTTCCCAGGTGAGTTACCAAGTTAGTGACTTACTCCCTCTCTGGGCTGGAGATTATATAAATATTTTATACGAATATATTTGCTGGCTCCGGTTATAAAAATTCAGAAAAATCCATTTGAAATTACAACTTCTTTAACTGGGTAGTGGAATATACATATAGAAATCCACTCTCTACCTGGTTCAGAGAGGGGATTTGGACAAGGATTTTGATAGACAGTGACTCTCTATACTCCCAAGAACTGGACTTGGGTCCACATCATGGTGAGAGCTATTACCAATGATCTCCAAGGGAAAGAGAAAGGATACCTCTTTTTCTAAAAACACTGTGTCTCTAAAACAAGAAGTAGCTTTCAGAAAGCTAGTTTTCTGGACAATTTCAGCAATTGTTTAGTGATTTTGGCCTGGATAATTTTGAGGCAATGGAAGGATATGCTCAAATTTGAAATGTTCCTTCTCAGGGGAGGAGGAGGGGGCAGGGGAAGAAAAGAAAAAAAAGAGTTTGTCACTCTTAAGAATACGAGTTTATCATAAGATACAGAATTGGGCAACTTTTCTTAATTTCCTTGTATTCTGTTTGTTTCTGACCCTTCTTTTCCTTAGTTTTGATCTGACTACAATTTCTTCTAGGGGCTTAGAAGTGTGCATTCTTAGGTAAGAGTAACAACTGCAGGATTCTGTAAATCAACTGGGACTGACAGGAACTAGTCCAATAATCTGCTACTTTATAGACATCATTGGCCCATGAATTAAAGCATCCAGTGCCATATTAGATACCCTGTGGGATCTCAGTCCCAGGAACAGGTCTGGAAGGTATGAAATTACATCTTATTTCATGCCTTTGGGGGGGCAGGAGGTGGAGGGCACTAGACAGCTGTATTCAGGCACCTGATTTGTTCCCTTTCTATCCTTATACCTCAGCCCTGACACCAAAGACTGTGTATAAGAAAATAACAATTGAAAAAATAACCTACCAATATCTATTAAAAAGCAAGACAATTAAAACCAGATGGTTAAGCATCAAATTTTCAGCAGAGTCCAAATTTCTAAACTGCATTCCAGAGAAATAAGAAAAATAAACATCTGAATGTAAAACTCCAAAACGTGTTCACATTAATACTAAAGTAGCATCACTGGGGTGTAGACCTGTATTTATATAAATATATGAATGTGGGTGTATTTCTTGTATCC
>NW_020955269.1:111332-115115 GCF_003031625.1 Empidonax traillii
TGTGTATAAGAAAATAACAATTGAAAAAATAACCTACCAATATCTATTAAAAAGCAAGACAATTAAAACCAGATGGTTAAGCATCAAATTTTCAGCAGAGTCCAAATTTCTAAACTGCATTCCAGAGAAATAAGAAAAATAAACATCTGAATGTAAAACTCCAAAACGTGTTCACATTAATACTAAAGTCGCATCACTGGGGTGTAGACCTGTATTTATATAAATATATGAAAGTGGGTGTATTTCTTGTATCCTAGGTTTATATGTTGTTTATATGAATGGACTTGCAGGCTATTTTGATGTTATGAAGCAAAACATTCTTTTACCTGCACACTTTAGGAACCATATGTTTTCATTTACAGTCCACTGCGAATCTCTAAGTTCCACATGCACTATGTAAATATGAATTTACATTTGGAGAGTAAGTACACCCTTGAAAAATTTAAAGCAACATATCAGAATCCTACAATTCCATTATTTAGAACAGAACTGCAGTAGTTATAATCATGAAGATAACTACTGCTATTAGTATTGACTGTTGTCACAGGCAGCTGTGTGAAAGCTGGAGAACACTTTACCATTTATGTAGCCAGGACAATAGTGTGTTCCACATGCAACAGAGAACTGAGTAGTTGCATCTCTAGACCATCCTATTGGAACTGAGAAGCGGTTTTGATTGTACCAAAAAGATTCTTTTCCTGAGAGCATGATGTTTTTTCTATCAATTCCCCTCAGCTCAATCTGAAATTAAGGTATAACATATGCTGCATGCATCATGTGTTCGCCTGCATACTCGTGCATATTGTCACTTTGTGTTATTCCTGGAGTCTCTTGAGCAGAGTTTCATTGGGTTGGAAATTTCTGCTTCAGTAAATGCATTGTCAATTTGGTGACCATCTGTAACTTACAGAATTCTTGTTTTATGCTGTGGTAGTGAATAAAGAAGATCTTAGATTTGAGAGCAGAACCAATAATGTTCTGGAAGTCCCCTACATTTCATGTGTTTTATAAAGCCCAACTATTAAGCATTCCACGATATCTCTTACTTCAGGTGAACACATCCCAACACAGCTCCCACACCAGAGAGATTACCCTTTGCAGACAAATATTGCAGACTACCACAAAGAGTAAGAGAAAGCAAACTTCTAGGAGCACAAGGAGGAAGCAGTTAATTGTCTTTCTATTACACTCTGGAGAAAAACAAATTTTCAGTGGTGGTCAGTTAATAGACAGACACATTCTATCTGAATGCAGATGAAATGTGCATATATACATGAGCAATATATACAGCAAACAATTCATAACAAATTTTGCCTTTAAAAGTAAAATTTTCAGATAGCAATCATGGATGGAAAAAGCACTATTCTTCAGTTGAAATAGCATTTCCAGAATTATTTATAGATTTTGTATCCAGCATTCAGGACATACACATCACTGAGAAGCCACCATTCCTCATGGTTTACTGAAAATACAGAAAACTTGGGCAAGCATGACCACCTTATCAGGGGCAATTTAAGATCTGAACTGTTGGCCTTTGTTCTCTTTATTAACAACAACCACCACCCTCATTGTCTTACTAAAATAGGATTTACAAGGAAACAAAACCATGCAGTTCACCTGATCCATTCCTAAAACAACTCCACAACAGTTTTCTTCCTTCCTGTTCACCGTAATCCCCAACGAGATAGTACAATATTAGTGAATTGCATTCATTATTCAGCTGTCATCCTGATAAATGATTTTTCAAGAGGGAAATCCATATTTTTTTCAGCATCTTTACTACAACAAAGCATAGGAAACCCAGAACAAAGCAGTATTTCTTTAGCTGCATTTACATAACCTGGGAAAATGTCTTCTACTAAATCATTTCTGTTACCTTTCTTATTTGCTCTCTTATAGGCAGCGTCTGAACACCAGTATTTGAGAGATATGCTAATGAATTCCCAGAGGATTAAAATAAAACTACAGTAAACAGAGTCACATTTCAGCCACCTAACGCTACATTCTAATGTAGAAAGGACATGAATGAATATAATTTCCCTGCTACTCCACAGGTTACTTTGTTGGTTTTGGAGGATTTGTACTGATCTCACTGCACTGGCAAAACAAAAGAATACAAAGCTGAAGAAAGCTTCTAATCCACCAGCACCCTGAAATCCTTCTCCCAGGGCCCCTCTCAATCCATTCTCCACCCAACCTGTTATTTGTCCTTGGGATTGTCCCAACCCAGGTGCAGGACCTTGCTCTTGGTCTTTTTGAACTTCATGAGGTTTGCACAGGTCCACTTCTCCAGCCTGTCAAGGCCAGAGGGACCATGAGAACAAACTATTCTAAATGTTTAAAGATATTTAATAGAATAAAACAATCTAAAAATTTAACTCAAAAACTGCTTTTCCTTTTAAAATCTGTTTCTATTCCTTGAGAGAGTTTTTTTGTTTTAGATTTCACAGCATTGCTTATGTGAGAAAAAGACACTGCTGTTGTAGTCAGAGTGCTCTTATTAATCTTCATGTCATAACCATGGGCACAGAAAATAGACCGTTCAAAGAACTGAAGGGGAAATGAAACGCTTCCAAAGAATTGCACTTATGTTGTAACCTGCTAAATCAAGATGGAAAGAGAACACTCTATCTGCATGTTCCAAAAATTTATAGCATTTATATATGTCTAAACTATATAATTGGTTTTAGCCATTTTGAAGAAAACTACTTAAAAATGTGGAAATTTTAGCTGTTATTTGCTGTATCAGGGCAATCTTATAAACCTTATTACTCTACAGATAGCAGTGTGTGAAAATTTGCCATATCTTCCGCTATTTGTACAGCATTTTAAAAACTTTTATTTGAATAGATCTATTTTATTGAAGCAGGTTTAAAATTTTCTTAATAAGGTAGTGCTCATTAGGTTTTTCAGACTTTAAAGTGCTTAGGTTCAGTACTACTTATTCAGTCAGGAAGTTGGGCTGCCTAACTATCATTACCAGAAAATATTTTATCCACAAACAAGTCTTTTTTAAGCTTCTAAACTGGTCTTAAACAGATTTCATTTCCATTGTGGAGACTAACACTGTGATACTGGGTTCTGCCTGAAAGATCTGGAAATTAATTTTAAATTATTGTCACACTTTCTGGATTTAAAAACTTGAGCATTACTCAATCAGATTGTCATTAGGTTCAAGTACAGCTAAACAGCCTAATAAATAGGAGTTTTGTTGATATTAGTAGACGGTAGAGTGCACTGCACCCTGCTCTATCTTAAGCACTGTAATGTCACACACAATAGAGGCCTGAAAAATATTAAATGTCACACATTCGAACTGGAAAATTTTGATTTTGATACAAACTTAAGTTTGGAAATGTTCACTTTTATCACAGAACTCTTTTATTCACTTACAGTGCAATTATTCACTGTTTCTCTAGGTACCAGATCCAGTGTGTGGCCTTGACACACTTCACACTATGTAAAGTCTATACACTCTACCTCAGATCTAAAATGATTAACATTTTCTCATGGTCATGCTTTATAAGCATCCCTACATTTTTTAATACTTTATTTTTTAATAGACCGTTGAGATGGAATAAAGGGTTAACCACATTTTCTGTGGGGGTGCAGCATCCAGATCACATGAAGTCCAGTTCCATTTGTTCAAGTGGAAAACTCCATTGAAACAAAAAAAGGTTGGTACTCATAGAAGGTATGGATCTGGTTCAGCAATTGTTGAAATTCAGCAAATACTTGACTTTAAAGATATCCTCAGTTTTTTCAGTGTGATTACACATGCAC
>NW_020955269.1:115358-166648 GCF_003031625.1 Empidonax traillii
GGGTTAGCCACGTTTTCTGTGGGGGTGCAGCATCCAGATCACATGAAGTCCAGTTCCATTTGTTCAAGTGGAAAACTCCATTGAAACAAAAAAAGGTTGGTACTCATAGAAGGTATGGATCTGGTTCAGCAATTGTTGAAATTCAGCAAATACTTGACTTTAAAGATATCCTCAGTTTTTTCAGTGTGATTACACATGCACATAACCAGGCCAGGTGCACAATATTAACAAGTGCGTGAACATTTGTATAAGAAAATTTGGCTGCGGCACAAAATCTAGACAGATTTTTAAGCGCTAACGAGAAGTCTGTATTCCCTGGATTTTATTGCAAGGCTACCTTAGTGTTACTGAACTGCATTTCTTAATGGACGATTTCATAAGCAGTGGGAAATGGTGTTTTCTCTAGTTTATCCCTTACAGTTACCACTGACTTGAGTAGTCTTCCATTTCTTAGAGGTCTGCAATTTTCTTTTAAAGAAATTACCACAGATATGCCAAAGAAAGACAAAACTGATCATCAGGTTAACAGAGCCAACATACCATTATACAGAATCATAGATTCAACTGGGTTCAAGTGTGTTTACATTCCAGAAAAACTGGTGACTGATAACTGCTGTTATAAGTAATTTAGTTCTAAACTAACAATGAGTGTTAACTAACAAAATAACAGTGTTGTATGGACTGTATCTGTGCGACATTTTTATTGCTGAACAGCCATTAGTGGTAAACTGTTGAGAAAAGGGAAGCAACCTGATTTTGGTGTTCTTTATCTGTAAGATCACAGTCTACAATAATTAACTAAAAATTAAATCTATAGCACTATTTTTAATAGCTAATACCAATGCAATTATTTCTCCTGACAGTGAGAAATCCCCACACAACTGAAAAAATTATTATCAAACAATTTCTGCTTCCCAGCTATTGCTCATGTAGAGCAAGAGAAACGACTGAAAGGGAAGATAAAGCATGTGCATCTTTCTACATTACATTTCATAGTACTGTACAACACAAAGAACTTCCAGTATTGCTTTTTCAATGTGATATATGCTGCTGTTCTATCACACACTTTTGACACTTAGAAAAATACGTTCTGAGTTCTATTCACTGGAAAGGTAAGATTGTTTTAAGTGCAGAGAGTGAAATCAAAGGTACTGAATGGGACATTCCCGTACTAGGAATTAGCATATCTTACTGGCACTGGCAGCATTGCTGAGACTTCTAAATTATTCAGCATCTACAATCAACATGCCAAATTTCAGTGGAAACTTCTGTGCTTTTGTAAGTAAATTTCTATCTTATCCAATCACATTTGTTAAGTCTAATGTGTGATTGACTAAGATGTTTAAAAAAGGTGTCTCTCCAGCTTGATTGGTAACACTGCACTTGTGCTTCCTTAAGAAAAAAATTAGCTACTTGCATTTGAAATTCATGTCATAAGTGCTTCAGTCTTCAGATGTACCATCTCTCTTATGATCTTATTTTATCTTTAAAGTCTTAGGTTTTGGTGAAAGTAGGAGAAACTACAAGTGACTACATGCAGATCTGTAAGGACCACCCATTTATTAATTTTAATACAAGTTATCTTGCTCCACAAGGCTCAGACATTTAATTAAAGTAAATGGAAAATCAACCAAAAAATAAATCAACCTGAAGAAATTCAAGATTCAAGATACCTTATTGATAGTAAAGGATATTTCAAAGAGAGGGGATGTCATGTATTATTGTCCCAGCTCAAATGAAGGCAGAGTACATAGCTTCTGGATAACTCATTTACATGGACAAGTGCTGACAGCATAACTGGAATGGCCAAAATACTTGACAAGAAAAATCCTGATATAAATTATTTAAAGTCTAGAGATGCAGTTCACACTGTCCCTGTTCTGATTTTCATTTTTTGCACACATACCCTGCTTCACACTATACTGAGTCCTCAGCTCAGGAGTGAGTGCCAGTGTTGGCGCAGCAACACGAAACTACTGCAGACTCCAATCCTCACCCAGGAGTTTGGACAGACAGCTGGTGACAAAGTTGCACTGAACTTTTTACCCTTTCAAAACATGGACAACAGTGGCTCAGAAACTATCCCAGGCAGTCTTGTTATTCCTCCCCCAAGCCTTTCTGTCTGTTATTTCATTGAACGTTTGCAAGAAACATTCATATTATTTTGATTGGCTTGTCAAGTCTTCAAGTTCCTAATTTCTCAGTTTTGATGACTAGATCTTTGCTATTAAGAACAGTGAAGGAAGTGAGTGAAGGAGTGACAATCTTTCATTTTTTGATACACTCAAAAAATAAGTCTTTCCTGTCTACAAGTCAATCCTGTTTTATTCTTAGCTTCTCCCTAACATAGTTTCTTGGATAAGAACTAAACTCTTTTGTCAAAGAAATAAATACTTTAGCAACACTGTTCAAACTCCTCCCTTCCTGGGTTGAAGTAGCAGATTGCAATTTATCTTGTAGCACTAAAGTTCTTAAAGTTTTTTTTAAAAAGTTGCCATTGAGTATAAAAAAACCTCAAAAATAATATTTAAAAAAAAATTAAAATCTATCATTTAAGTTACATAGAATTCATGACATTCACCTGAGGAAATTCATAATCTAAATATAAGCAATAGTTAGTATATAATATTTTTCAGTCAACACCAGGTGTGATTAAGAAGATATTTCATAAAACAGTGAAACAGAAAATTACTTTCTACAATTGCAGTTTGATTGATGACAAGAAACATTTTATATTCCTTGCACAAAAAATGTTGAAACACAAATATTAATACTATTTAAGATTTCAGTGTGGCTAAATAATTCATAAAAGTTAATTGAATTTTGTTGGTTGGAAAAGGGATAAGACTGATTCAGCAATGAGACAGAGGAGATAATTCCCTACAGCCTCTGATATAAGGATTGCCCTTTTCAGTGACCTCCTCCAATTTGTTCCCTAATTACATATAGATCAGTCAGCAAACAGTTTCTAGGGACTTCTTAACAGTTGCTGACCCCCGAATCAATTTGTGTATATCACAAGGAGGAGTGTACCCATTGAAATAGTTAAATTAGTACGTATTTACTCCATAGGTACTTATTACGAGGTAAATATTTTCCTAACACCTCTAACAGCTATTTAAATATTTTCTTTATACTTTCGTATGTTAAAGTTAATTTGCCTTGTCCATTTGCACATTAACCTATAATGCACTTTATCCTACAATACAGGATACAATACTGCCTTGCCCTCAAACATTCTATAAAATACAAAGTCAAATGCATATAAATTCAAAGAAGTCTGAAGAACAACCAAATCAAATAATGCAAAGGGAGCTAAAGTGAATCAAAACTCTCCCTAGCCTGAAAATCTAAGGAAGAAAATAGAATGTTTGTTTCCTTGATGTGAATAATTTACCCCAGTGTCAGTATCAGCTGATTTCTGATATATGAGAATGGAAGAAGGAGGATCACCAAAGAGGATAGAAATGGCCCAAATAAGGCTGAACTGTGCATGTTTAGATTTGTGTATTTTTATATGGCTTTGTGCAATTTGGCAGCTACACCTATGAACTGTTAAGTCATCTATACATGTACATTTTAGGAAGATAAACAGCTCATAGCCTCCAAAATACAGAAGGACCAAAATTAGATCTGGAAGCACTGAAAAAAAAGTAGATCTGGAAGCACTTCTCAGACTATGACACACATATAGGTATATCAGCACCATGACAAGATTTTAATACAAAATCTCAATAATCTTAATTAAATAAAAGCTCTGATTTCCAGGATGAAACTAAAGAAGCAAGAATTGCTGAAGAAGAATAGAAAATTACAGTCTGGAAACCATGATTATTTAAACCATCTCATCCACAGATTAAGGAAATTTATTTTGGTCCTCTCCTACTTAAATCCCTAATTCAAATTCTAAATTGTAGTCACTCATTCACGTGGGGAAATACTGTAGCCTGGTGAACACTCTAAACCCAGAATATTAAAAAGGTCAAAATAATATTAAATTCAGGGCTTTGCAAAATTAAAGGACGGTCTTTCAAAGCACTGACTGGGCTCAGCTCACAGAGGAAAAAAACCTGAGGAATTAAAGAGACGTGATACTTTGCACTGAGAAGGATTGTGCTCAAGGGGAATTCTGATACTACATCCCTGTAAAAAAATTTCTTAAAAAGAGAAGTGGCTAAATATTAATTCTTAAAAAGAGAAGTGGCTAAATATTAATTCATATCAGTAAAAATTACAGAAGAAACACAAAAGAGGAACTACTGTGAGAAACACCAATCCTTCTGTGCAAATTAGAAGGAAAAATAGAAGAGCATCCAACTACATGTGCTGTGGTTCCCACAATTCATTCAGAATCATTCAGGATGTTTCATAGGATTCCCATAGGATTACTCAGAGAAAATACCAAGTGCATCAATTTCCGCATAAGTTTGTTATTTCAGTTTATTTAATAAACACTTCTCTAACAGACACACAAACAAAAGCACACATCCCTCAGCTTGGCAAAAGTCAGTTAAGCAGCTTTTGAGACAACTTCTTGCAGTTCTTCAAGCCAACAGCACAATATCAGGTTAGCTTCATGAGTGCCAGTTACACATATTTTCAGAAAAGCAGTACAGGCTCTTTAGCCAAAATTTCTGAAACATGGAAACACTGAGCATATTTTATTATCATGTATTTATTATTAATAAGCTCTGCTCCAAAGATGATAGTTCCCTACAACTGTTTAGCTATTCAAGATTTTTTTCTGGTTTATACACATTTTTCTGGCTTGTCAATCATATAAGAAAAGGCATAATACCATAAGAATTGAATAGAGGCCATTAACTTCCACCAAAATGAACACTTAGCAAGAAGTCATAAGTGAAAGTTGTTGGTTAACACCATTTAGCTTATACCAGCTAATCATTAGTGTTCTAGTGGAATCTGAGATTGATTTGTGAATGACTCACAAGTGGAAACAAAATAATCTAACACCATCCTACAATTATGTTGCATAATTCAAGCAATTTTCACATCTGCTTTATACTCATTATACCAGGAGACGAAATGCTCATGTTTGGTGCTACATCTTAACACGCAGACTGCACAAGCTTCTTCAACCAAAGATGCCTTTTGCAGGGTAATAACTAAAGCACAAAACTTTGAACCTTTTAAAAGAGTTTGATTTTTAGCGAATGCACTCTAAGCAATTTCTTAAAACCCAAGTTCCTTTCAAAAGACCCTAACTTGAGCAATTTTTAACAATTCAGTTCCTTGTTTGGACTTGTCAACATTAACTTTCCTTAAAGACAAAAAACAAACAAACAAACAAACCAGGACTAAACTGTGAAGCTTATTCTGTGAAACAGCCTGAAAACAAACAAAAGGCTTGAAGAACCAGTTGTTCATCACGTCATTTCCACATTACTTCCCTACAAAAATTCAGTATGTTTTTCATTCCTTTAGAACAGTTTATGTACTTGTTTTTCTTCTACCCTTTCTGCAAGTTACAATTGTTTTTTTAATTAAAATCTCACAGTTCTAGAAGGTCTTAAAAAAATTATTTACAAACACATAAATACATAGTAATTTCCAAGTATTTCTTCTTCCAGTGTCTATCTGAGGGGCATCATTTCTACTTCACATGTCTTGCATATGAATTTTCACTGTCTGACTGGTGGGCAACAACTAATTCAAGTTTGCTCTCTTTGAAAAGACTTGGCTGCAATTTTCTTACTAATTTGTATTTAACATTTTATTGCATGGATTCTCAAGCATCCCTCAGTTTCCTCTCTTCAAGTTTCAAAACATTCAAATATGGTATAGAAAAGTATGAGCAATATAGTACATCATAGAACACTAAGAGTACGGTGATATTTGGAAACAATTTCCTTTTACAAGATACAGCAATGGCATTTTGCATGTTCTAAAATTATTACTCAATTTTCCTTATCAGAGATGCTCGTGAATCACAATAGAATTTAACTGACAGTATAAAAGCCATAAAAAAAAAAAAAGGAAAGAAATTTAAGATTTAATTTTTCCATGTGCCAGCAGCAAAATATGACATGGGCTGAAACCCCTTTGCAATGCCACTCTATACAACTGAGAGTTGGGGAACAGTTTTTAGAAGTATAAATAGAAGAACTTATTTAATCTCTGTTCATTCTCCAGTACTAAAGGTGGTAAAGAAAAAGAAAAAAAAAAGTCACCAAAAAAAAACCCCAACAAGCAGAAATATAATAGGAAGAAATAATCCAGTGAAAACCTACTTAGTGGCCATTTCACAGTTCCTGTGGTCTGAAGAACCTACTGATTACAGATAGAGTTTGAGATCTATGCAGTCTATACCCTCTTAGCTACTGCAACCATCCGTCTATATAAAAATCTTTAAAGTAAACAAAAAGTACCTTAATGTTACTCTAGAAATAAATTAGCATATTAGATGGAAAGATCTGGATGGCTTTTTCTCCCAAGGGAAGAAGCATTCTAACTATAAAGAGATGCCATTAGTGCTTATGCTAGATAGAAAATAGATACCAGCTGGAGAAAAAAAAGAAAAATTAAAAAAATGTTCCACTGCTTCTGTCAAATTGCTGTTTAAGAAGCTGGTATGTCAGCAAAAAAAAAAAAAAAAAAAAAAAAAGTCTGTAAAAGGCTCCCAAAAGGGCAGAAGAACAAATTTACTGGTATGAAGATGAGACTCGACAAAGCGATAAGAACTTCGTGAATCCACGATGGAAGGTTTCTCTATTTCAAATATCATGGTCAGAAATATGAAATTAATATCTGATTATACGTTTTTACCATGGAAGAGTTAAATCTTATTAGGTCTATGTTTCACTCATCCACTGCTTTTAAATCACGGTAGAGCTACTACACAAAACAAAGACTTCAGGCTGTTTCCAAGGTGATAAATCAAGAGGCAATATTACATGTGGCAATAAGTTCACACTGCAGTTATTTAAGCCTTAAAATCTTCTTTGCTAGAGGATCTGCAAACCTCTTCCCTCTCATGCCCCCTCCACCTCCTTCCTTGAGGTGGAAAATGGGTATTTTTCTGATCTTCTCATCAGGCAGATTCTCAGAAGGTTGTATCAAATTTCAGTGATGGCCCAGCTTTCCTCAGAAGACAGCATCTATCACTTTCAGACTATTTTTATTGACATCTTTGCAAAGGTTATTATTATAATTGCCAAGAGAAGTACAATTGTTTTGTTGTTAGATGTATGACTATACTAGACACCCTAACACAAGTTATGCCTGTACTCTGGTTCTCATTTGGAGTTCTGGGTAGCTCCCATAACAAAACATTTGAATGTTGCACTCTTCTAGAACACAAAGATTACACTCCTAATTTCATCAGAAGCATTTAATAGAGGACACTACATCATACCAGGCCTTAAAACCCCAGATGCCTCAGTTGTGTACTATGATTCCTGTATCTCATACAGACTCTGTCTGCTTATCTATTGTCAGGGCATCTCCAGAATGGATTGCTCCTCTGCTGTCAACTGATTGAGTTTGAAAAGTTGAGAAAGTTTTCCCATTGAACAGGAAACAAGAGCCCATTTTTTTTTCCTTAAATTCTATCATAGCTTAATAATATGAAGCTGTCACATTTCATAAAATAATGCCATTTTCATCTAATGTAGATAAAAGAAAGACCAGCATCTGAAAAATCAAACTGTTCTTGCTTCTCTTTCCATGGATCATAAATTATATTTTTAAAAGTACAGTCTTCAACCTTAAGCTCCATTTTCCCCATGTTTTCACTTCCTAAAATAATAAATGACAGACCAACATGGTAAGCAGATAGAATGAAAATCTGATACCATAAAACACTTTTTTTTTTTTTTTTTAAACTCAAAAGCCTCAAGTACTTCTTGGACTGCTTCATTTTTTTACTTTTCTGCCTGCTTATGTCCTGAGCAATTGCTTTTATGAGCACAAAGAGCTGTTTTTTAGTGGAAGTCTGGAGGGGTATACACAAGAACATTAAGCAAGGTTGTGACCCAAGAGACTAAAGCTTTGATCCAGTAATGAGATAATCAGATACACTCCCAGCAGTATTGCAGATGTGCTGTACAATAAAACAGACTACAGCATCAAGAAATGCAGATCTAGAAAAACTGTACACACAAAGTGATTGGGGAACATAAGGGTAAAGAAATAATGGCTAAAAAACTACATTCACTCCAAGGACTCAATGATTATTACAATTTCAACCTCAAAAACACAAACTGAATGAGTAATTTGCTTTATGAATATTATCTTGATATTTATACAGTACAAAAATACAGATTAAAAGCAAAAACTTAGCTTTCAAAATCCTGGAAGATCAGATAGAATCTAATCGGTCATGAAATACCTTAATGAACTATATCATGAAGGAAATATATATATATATAATCTTCATTAGAGGACACAACAGTTTCACTTTTAATTAGAAAATTATCAGGCAGTAGGTAAATGCTGCCACACTTAACATTTCCACAGAACGGAGATTTCGAGTCTTAAGGATAGAGAAAGGACTGTCATGGCAATGAATTTTTACACTGTGAAAATAGGAACTGTATTTTTCCATAGAATAATGTATTAGTGACAGCTCTTATACACAACAACCAGCTGGTGATCAGTTATTGGAACTGTGATTATCCCCAGCTACATCTCATTTCAGGGAGACTCCTCACCTATGTCACCTCATCAATTATCACTTAATAAGAAGTGTTAGATCTCTTTAAATGTTCAACATGGACAGAGATAAATTCTGACATTAGCATAATGAGGTCTAATGTCTCAATAAAGGGCACAAGTCAATAACTGCCATGAACCACATCCTATATTTAGCCAGTCTTTTAAAATTTCTAGGGGAGACATAGCCAAAATTTTCAAAGGGTGAGGAGGGTGTTTAGAAGACACTGGAATTGGAACTTGGAAGTGAAATGTAATCATTTAGGTTGCTTTAGATTTTGAAGCTTGGATCAGAATATTACTGCTAGTCAGCAGTTCTGCTTTTGATTTTATCTGAAAACTATAAAGAAGGAAGATTTCAATGCTCAATTACTCAAAACTGTTCCCACTGCACCATAAGCTTTGCTACACACCAGACAAACCTTATCAGCTAGTCTTGTGTTTTACTTGTGTACATTTTTATCATCTGTTTTATCCATAGACCAGATTTTAAAGCTACTTTAATTACTGTAGTTTAAGGAAGATTCATCAGTTTTTTAAATTTATACCTGAACTTCCTGAATCACGTCATCCAACACCAGTTACTGAGGCTTTTTTAAAGAACTGTAATTTATGTTTTATATTATCTGAATTCAAAAGACTAAATGTGTAATGGTTATGTTAGAAACACTAATATTTATAAACACAGGAATGGATACCAGTTTGATGCATGTAATAAAAAGTAGTAATGGATGAAATACAGGCAGTTAATGGAGATTGCTTCTTTTTATGGATGGAAAAAAATAAGAAAGTCACATACAGTCATACATTTAGTAACACTCCAGATAAGTTAAATTTGACATGTCTAAGCTGCTCTGCACAATGAAAGATTAGTCACCAAGCACAGGGAAAATAGAAGGAATGTGAAATGCAACCTGGCCACAAATACTGAAACAGCATCAGCCAAAATCCGAGTTGAAATTATCACCAGCCCTTGAAATCCCAGCCACTTAATATATGGAAATATATTCAATTACCAAATGCTTCTTTTCCTAATTTTTCACATGTGCTGCAACTGTAGTCTTGAGCATACAGACATGAGTTATTTCAAGGAAACAACAGTTTATGCTCATGCCTGTCATCAGCTCCCTGGGATTTGGAATGTCCAGTAGTGAAGCAGCTACTGCTTGGATAACTCAGTAATAAACAAAGCTTTCCAAGTCATGTTTTCCCAAAACCTAACATCAAGTAATGCCGGAGTGACTCTTTTTTTTAAACCAAAATTCAATAGCGCATGATTCTACTAGCACTGGCATTCATTCTAGACCTCTGAATACAGCAATAAATTAGCATGAAAACCCCTATTACAAATGATTATAGCCAACCATTCAAGGGAAGACAGTGAGAAAATTATGGTGTATGATTGTATCTTCTTTTTTACTCAGTAGCTATGTGATCAGATCAGTTTTGCCTGGCATATTTAAGACCTAGATTTCATTCTTCTTGTAAAAGTGCTTGAACTTGGTCCTTCCTCCTCCCAGGAAAAGTCTCAAATCATCACCCTTTAGTCCATCCTTTGCCGAATGTTCCCAGCCTATCAAGTGGAAGAGCAGGAGGCAGAAGACCCTGGAAATCTTTCCTTCAGCATGACTTAGCTATGGGGCTATCACATCATTTATTCATTTTGTCTTTTTAAGCATTTTGCACAAAAACTGAACATCTCAGTTAAGGCATGAAAATATATACTTCACTACACATATGTAGAGGGAACATCCTTTTCCAAAATCTACTCCTAATTGAACAGAAGTACCTGGAAACTGTGAACAAAATATAAATACTCACAAAAGTTATCATGTTTTCCAACACTTATAATTGGACTTTGATTTAATGTTCAAATCATATATGTGTCTGGCCTTCAGCAGTCAAAGTCTAAAGCTTTTATCAAGATATCCAGCTTGTGAGTTTTGTACTATGACATCTGAGAAAAAAACATAATGCCTCATACTTCTCGGAAGAAAAATGATTTGCATTAACTCAGGTGTACAATAGTTATAAAAGCAGTCTAATACTGTTAAAGAAATACTTTGACATCCTGATGATAAGATCATTCTACCCCTGCAGAATGTCAACAGCTAATCATATTCTTTCTCAGCACAGATATTATACTGAGAAATTGACTTTGCCATCTGGCTCTCCAGAATTTTTATCAGGTCCTTTTAATTAGGTTCAAATCATTGATTTCCATTGTTCCCCAGCTTCTATCTTTTTCAGTACTGTTAAGACTGAAACCATTTCCAGTGCACTGCAGCGTTCTCAAGTGGAACCTAAAATGAATAGGATTTTCCCACAGGTTTTCACACTTTACATCTGCTGGCAAAAGTTCTGTCATGCTTGCTTAGTAGTGCATATAATTCAATTTTTGTTTTATTAAGATATGAGGACGACCAATTTATTAAAAAAAAAAAAAAAAAAAAAAAAAAAAAAAAAAAAAAAAAAAAAAAAAAAAAAAAAAAAAAAAAAAAAAAAAAAAAAAAAAAAAAAAAAAAAAAAAAAAAAAAAAAAAAAAAAAAAAAAAAAAAAAAAAAAAAAAAAAAAAAAAAAAAAAAAAAAAAAAAAAGTAAATCAAACAATCTTAAGAAGTCCAAATGAAAAATAGGCCCAAGGCTTATAAATTAGAGACATCTGCAAGAAGGCTGGAAGGTTAGTTTGCTATAATTATGATGAACGTATTTAAATCAAAGTGGTTATAAAGACTTTCATAGGCCAGGACATATTTCTGCATTAAACTGTTCTGTGTGCAATGCTAAAGGCATTCATGCAGCATTTCAAGTTCAGACAAAATGTATAATATCCAAATACTGCTGTATACCTCAGACACAGATGATACTGTAAATTTTAATTCTTGGAGCAGAAGGCCCTGCAAGACTATTTCTTTTAAATCTTACACACAAGTGTAATTAAACTATAGAGTAGCGCTGATAATTTTAACCTATGAAAAAGGCACCGCTCTTTATAAGAGAAGTGTTAGGAATTTGCATTCATAAGGAAAATTGAAGTCCCTAAATATATGAAGACTATCTTTAATATGACTTCCAAAGTATGTAAAATCCAGATCTGAACTTCCCTCAGAATTTAATAGGGAGAACTTGCATAGAGACCATAACCTTATTTTTGGTTAAAAGAAAAAAAAGGGGTAACCAAGAAAACCCAAACCAAACCAAAGAAACAAGCAAACACACACACAACAACTTGGTTTTGCAACACAAATGCTGAACATCGAGGTTTATATTCTCTGGTCATTTAAATCATTAATTATATACAAATATCTATGCATTTTAAAAATAAAATATATCAAATCGTTTGGAAAGGAGATTAACCCTACCATTCTGGGGTCCAGGCAACAAACAAGGCTGTCAAGGATTTCAGTTACAATGACAAGATACAGCAAATGTCACTCACAAGGCACTGCACTTACATTTAAGGTCCAAATGTATCCCAGATTCCGTGGGCTTTCACATTGATGACCAAATAAAGCTGTTTTGCTTGGTACTAAAGCAATAACTTCCCTGCAGGGCAGGTTTCTGTAGGGCAGTGCTTTAGTTTCCAGCTGAGACATGAAGGATTTATCGCTGGAACCATATTATTTCCTTTCCCCCTCCTAGAAGACTGGGCAAAACATAATAGTGTGTTATGTGCAGTGATACCAGTATGTGTCTTTCTCTTGATGCAGTAGATGTAAACAGAACTTTTAGGATGGTCACGTAAGCTACTGGAGAGTACTTGGAAATTCAGCCTGCAAAATATTTATCTTCAGTATGTCTAGAATCAAACAGAACCTGCCTCTCACTCAAGCAATTATAACCCATGGAAAAATTTTACTCTAGGGGTGTACTAACCCCATATCCACTTAATAATTTATCAGTAGCAGAGTTAACTTCAAAACATATCAGAAAACCCACAGTGCAGTAAACTCAAGGCATCAGAATCAAAATATGGTGATACTTGGCAATTAAAGTCAGTCAACCAGCACATATGTCTGTTCATGGGTACGAAAGGGGAAGGAGAAGGTGCAGGACAACTTTCCTAAGTTTTAATTGTAAGAAGATCTTCTACCCACTTAGTTGTTCACTCAGGGCACTTTCATTGGGACATATTTGTTTAGAGATGACAACAAGAAAATTCTAAGGAAAAACCAGCAAATAAAACGATCTTGCACTAGGTGTGGTGTGTCTCTTCAAGAGGCCTATTGGTACAGGGTCAGGTCTGCTCGAGAATCTCAGTGTAGTTAATTCCATGAAATATCACAAAATCATTGATCCAAAACATTTGTGATCCAAAATATTCCCCAAATAATTTCCAGAAGAACTCCTGCTGGACAACTCTTCCTCATTTTGTATTCTTGCAGCTCATCTTCACTGTCTATGCAAGAAGGCATTTCTGGTTTTTTTAATCTTTCAGGCATTTACCTCAAGAATTAAATATTACTTCTATCCCCACTGCAATCCTTCTCAGATTACTGAAATCTGGCAAGCATGTTACTTTTTCCATCATCCTGTTCATGAATGAGCAAATGTAGTAGAAACAGATCACAGGTATTTTCCTAAGAAAAATTCCTTGATATAACCTACAAAACAAAAGTAAACCAGAGATAAGTGCTTTTTGAGTGCTCTTTTCTAACCATTCACACATAAACATCGCGTTAACTTCCCTAGTCTAGTTAGGAAAATGTTATAAAAGTCTCAAAAGATTTTTCTTTAAATCAAGGTATGCATCCACTGCTTCTCTTCTATGCAAAGGCTTGTTATCCTGCCACAGAAGAAAATTAGATGGGCTTTATAAGATTTATTTCAGACAAACCCATGTTGATGGTTTTTAACTTGTAGGTGTTTAAAGGTAGTATCTTTAGTTCATTGTTTTTCCTCAAATAGAAATTAGGTCGCCTCACCTGTAATTTTCCTGCTCTTATGTTTTCAAAAACCTCAGATGCCACTTTCAGTCTTCCACAGACTCACCTGTCCTCCAACACCTCTAAGATTGTTGTGAATGGCTTTGAGATCGATTTAGGATTAATTTAATGTGGTCCAACTGTCTTGAAACACCCCAATTCTTGTATATCTTATTAGATAATATTTTGCCTTTTTAGCATTAAAATCAACTGCCTCATTCAAGAAATCACAGTTGGCCTTTTTTGTCAAGGAAAAACATATCAAACATTTGTACTATCTGAAATTTCTTGCTCTGTAACTTTTCATTTTCACTGAGTAGAGATTAAAAAAAATTCTTTTTCCTTAGTGCTAATAGACAGAAATAATGTCTGAATACTTTTATATAACTTCATATATGGCACTTCATTTTGTACACTCACCTTCCTATTTCTGCACCTATGCATTCACCCTCAATAACCTCAGTTCTTCTGTACTACAGTTTTAAGATGATTTAACAACTCCTGATTTATCCAAATTGGACTCCTGTTACTCTTTCTGTCTCTCTCTCTTCCCCTCCCTCCATTAAAAGAATTAAAAATAATAAAAGCTGTTGTTTCCTTGCCATCTCTTTCACCTTCTTGCACCCAGTCTAGGTTCACATGAAGCACAATCCATGATTTAGCCAAGTTTATTGAAATGTATCATTTTATTTTATTATCTTCCATTCTTTCCCGAGGAACACCAACTCTATCGTTTCGTGACTCATCTTTCCAAAGTGACATTCTGCCAGTATATTTTCCTACATCATCTGTCTTTTATCTATATATGTTGTGGTAATTAAACTGAACTAAAAAGTTTAGTTTAATGAATGCAGTTTAATGAATGTTCACCAAAAGTCTCCAAAAACCTGAGCTTCCTTATCTGTGGCTGGTATCAGATGTGCACCATCAGAGGGATTTTACTCTTTCTGCTGTACATTTACGGACACGTAAACTCTATCTGTGCTCTAGGCATAAAGGAGTTATTGTAAAGAAATACCACCTGACTTGGTTTTTTTCTATTGTTGTTTGTATTTTTTTTGTTTGTTTGGGGTTTTTTTGGCAAGCTATACGAAATTCAAATATTATTTAAGATCCATACTATAAGAATTATTCCTTCAAGTATCCGTATGCCAATTACATCATAAGCTTGACCCTGTGCTAAGACCTTCAGCTCCTCTTTCTTATTGTATATATTTCTCAATTTCTTTCTCATGTCCTTCATAGGAAGCCAGATGCAGATTTGATGGGAGTAATATTAGTCTTCTGCTTGTTCCTCTTATGACATTATTATGAATAAAGTTCTCTAATTTATAATCCCCATTCGCTTAGTTCTTTTCACAGTTACAAGTGTTATTTCTTTGCTCTAGAGGTTGCTCAAACACTCAGAAATACTTGAGTGATTTTTTTTTTAAATTGATCAGAGACATTTTGATGATTAATTGTTAAATGACTTTTAAGCTACTTCATTCTGTGATAATACATTAGAAATATGCCATTTTCTATCCTGTGAGAAGTTACCTTGCACTTTTTTTGCCCTCAGAGACAGCTGTACTGAGAATATAACGGTAGAGCAGGCAGAAGCCTGTTCCTTACCTGAGAAAAATGCAAGCTAAGTCCACATTTCAGACTCCATAAGTGATTTGATTGATTAACTCAGGTACACAAATGCTGTGATAGGTTCATGCTTTTACAGCAGAGGACGTAGAGTCCTACAAGAGAACTGCAGCATACTCTGGACACATTTTAGCTGGCTCTTACACACTGATAAAAGCACAGCCACTGCAACACAGTTCACCTCTTCAGCTTCTTAAACAGACTTTCCACCTTCTATGGAATCTGCCTACATTAAAGTCAGGTAAGTAAGCTCAGCCAAACAAAAGCCATCAAATATTTTACCCAGTTGAGAGAAATAACCTATGCTCTCCCACAACCACTTTTCTCCAGGGAAGTAGGAAAGAAGACCCAAGCTCTCTGTTATGAAGCTTTCTTTGCTGTGGGAGATTCAATAACATGGGTGATAACTTCTCAGTTGCCTCTTTTATGCCTGTTCCTGCATTTACCTTCTTCCCAATTCAGTTTCCTTCATGGCTATCCCGCTATCCATATACTCACAAAAATGAGAAACCTTTCCCCACGATATTTTAAATGACACAAACAATTTAATTTTATCCTGCAGAGTTTATGAACTATAGTTTAAGAACTACATCATTAAAGAACTATATACATATACACACCTAAAACGACAAAACTACCATTACCTCTTTCACGTCTCTTCTCTCTCCCCGTGATGAAAACCACGCCAATGATAAAGAGGGAAAGAACAAACCGAGAAGATAAGTTGCATAGTCATTTCTTCTCACACAATCCCGAACGAGGAAGTTGCCCACAGAGCAGAACCGAAAGTCGGGCAGAGATACACCTGGAGCCCTGATTTTAACACCTCACAGGAACTGCTAATCATGGCTTGATTGGGAACCACAATCCATTGTACCAGGCTCCACCCAAACACAACAGCTCTGCCCCAGAGACTACAATATGTTGAAAACTTGATTATACACAGAATAATTTTTAAAAATCCATTTCGTGTAGAAGATAAGTAATGCACTGTTCATTTATCAACTTCAGAGTTTTTCTGGCAAATTGTTGAAACCTTTCCTTTTTGTTGTTGTTGTTTTGGTGTGTGGTTTTTTTTTTTTTTTTTAATCCACAATTCTCACCAATAAAAAGCCCAAAACCTCAATAACACCTATTAACTGTCTCTCAGCTTGACATACGCACACTTGTTGCCTAACCCACATTGCCAAAAAAGGAAAAGTAATAATAATTACACTAGTTAATGATGTGCCTGCCCGGAAAAACTGTGTCCTGTGTGGCCACTTCTGGCAGCATGAACTGAACTTCAGCACAGAGTGCTTTGCCAGAAGTCCTGCACTGTAGCACCATTCCCTCAGCCTGGCAAGTGTAAATTATAGTATGTGGCAAGTGGAGGCATCCATATGCTGTTAACCTTTTCAGACCACCGAAGAACAGATGGTCTCGGATTAGCTGTTGACGAGCTGTTAATGTAACTATCCATCAATGCCTTTAATTACAGTTTTCTTGTTTTCAAAACAGCCCATATTGATTTTTTTTTTAAAAAGCGGAACATAAAATAAACTGCCCTGTAAACACAGAATAGACTTATAAACACAAATAGACCCAGACAGTGTTGTTCTTTCTCGTCCTGTGAAAACTCCATGTGAACATACGTCTATATAAAATTATCAAAAATGCATTGTCAATAAAAGTGATCTTAATGCATGTCAAGGGTTCCTTTGGACCACCTCTACTGAGGACAACATTTTAATCACCTGTTCCCAGAATCCATAAATTATGCCCTATGTAAAAAATTCTATTATGAAAAATCTTCCTGCTTAGAAATCGTAATTAAAAAAAAATGTATCATTTTCTGCTTTGGGAAAGAATAGACATATTTCTATAAATACCTTATGGATGAAAAATTACTCTGCCTTCACATAGTTAGGGTATTGGTTTGGTAAACTCTCTGAGGATACTACAGTGAAAGCTATTTCATTTTTATTTTAATTACAGTGAATTACTTGTGAAATGAAAAAAAGTCTTCCACAGATAAGAGCTTCACATACCAAACTTTCTTCCTTCAGGAACCAGTTGATAGCCCATCCAATTTAATATAGTCCAAGACACTTTATTATCATGCTGGCTGTGCAGGTAATTCCCTCAGTCACATGTGCACCTTCCAGACATGAAGTGACATTGTTTCCCCTGTCTTGGACACTACTCTGCTCCCAGTCTCTGTGCACGAAAAGCCAGTGGAAAAATTAACCATGAAGCCCAGTTTTATTTTTTTACTATTTTAATGCCTCAAATCCAGACTTTCATATGATGCATGTCCCCCACTATTTGAGAATTAACTAAAGTTTTCCAGAGTTCTTTTTGCACAAAATCATTTATACCAATTTAAAACACTTCCATATTAAAAAAAAAAACCAAACCAGACAACAACAAAACAACCAAACAAACACCCTCCCCCCACCAAAAAAAAAACCAACCAACCAACCAAACACCATAATTGAAAACCCTGATTCACTCACAGAACACTCACAGTCAGCATTTTATTTTCTTGTACATGGCAGCTTTTCCAGATTGGCTGGAAGCATTAATACTCAGGATGTCATAAGAACCTACTACTGTGTTGCAGGTAAACAGTTTTAAAACAAGTTTTACAGCACCGTAACTAACTACAGCTGAATTTTGCATGCAGCAACAGGAGTGGAAGCAACCTGTGATTTAGGGCTGTTTAGCATCGATTTAACTGGCTCAACAGATGAAGGAAGCAGAGGGTTAGAGTTAAAAGGGTAAAAACCAAAAATGTTTATCATTTTTAATAAAGGCAACAAAACTTCAAGGAAAGAGGAAGCAAGAAAAGAGAATGGGAGAAACCAGTTATGGTATTCCTCCTGAATTATTTGGAATGTCAAAATGGCAGGTAAACCTGTAGATATTTTGCCTCAGGGTCTTACCTTAGCAAGGCTTAGTGGAACAAGTACAGGAAAAAAGTCATGCAAACAATGGTATAACAGCAGAAAAGACAAAAAAAACCCCAGTCTCTCTCTCCATATATATATACCCTGTATGTTTGTATACATATATATATATATAAAATGTGGATATAGTGTGTTCACACTCACTAATCATGTGCCATGCAATACTGAACAAAACATACAATTTACAAAATGTGTCAATCAGTGCTAAGGGTGGCATAGAACTATAAAAAAAAAAAATTAGTAAATATTTAATAGGTGTTTTGAACCCTTTGTAAATATATACAGCCAAGATGTGACCTAACAGACTGTATAGATAATGTATCAACCCATCCCAAGGCCTCTTCCTGTCATGACCCCTTAACTTTTTCTTCCATGACTGCTCAAAATCAGTTGTAATTTATTCTAATGGCTGTAATTTGCTACATATTTTTGAGGCATTAAGGCTATTCTTTGATTAGTGATTATGGTGTATCCTCACCAGTTTTACAGTATTATCTTAAATGAGTGTTCACTGCAACGGGTCTGACAGGCCATAGTGTCATTCATGTAAAGGTCATTGGTTCTCTTTTGACCCCAAATAGTAAAGGCTGAAAGTCAGTGCTGCCCAATGACTATTTTGTCCCCTGTGTGAAGTGAACTGATGGGTTTGGTCCAGAGTTTTAGTGGATAAATACCCACATCACAAACTATCACTGGAATTGGTGTTACTAATGTCATTCTCAGCAGAAGGTCAAGGGGTGATCTGGCAGAGAGACTAAACTGAGTGTGCAAAACCTAGAAGGAAAGATAAAAACAGACTAACTAGGTGGCCTAGAAAAAGAAACACCCTTTCCTAAAACTGTTTTGATGCTGTTGGTCCAAGATTTTTAACAATCTAAAATCATTTTCCGAAAGGATATATCACTGGGAGGATTTCTAAAACAACTAACTGTTGATAAAATGTAAGATTTACTGGCAGCTATGAAAACTTAAAGATCCAAGAAGCATATCATTTTCAGACTGTTGCAATTTTCTCAATCATTGTGTATTTTACAAAATGAAATTAACTGAAATTAGTCAATGAAACAGCTGATCTGGTCTTTCCATTACCCAACCTTCTGCCAGCACAAATTTATCCTTTGTTATGTAATGTCCAAATAATTGTACACATTCCAGTGGCACCATTTTCACTGAACTTTTTTCAGTATTTTTCTTTAGACTTTGTTTAGATGTTTTTCTTTTGGATTAGCAAAATTTGAGCTTACAAGATTTGTTGGGAACCATATGCAACCACTTTTTGAACAGCTTAGAGTTTTCTTCTGCTCCACTTTTTGCCTTTTGAATGCCATGGGTTAAAATTTATCTCTCTCACACCCTTTTCAGAGTTTTGTTGGTTTCCAAAGGAGATTTTTAGTGTTTGTATGACATTCTTTCAGGGGAGGACTGTACTATAGCAGCATTAGTATAAAATAAATGCATGTTTAAGAGAACACTTTATTCTAGCATTTACTCCTCGTGTACAACTCATACTCAAGGTATGCAATTTAATCCATGTACATGATTTGGCATGGATTTTTTTCTGGATAAAAGTTCAAAACAATTACAATTATAGATAGTGTTGCTATCCATTTATACAAATAAATGAAGGTGTATCTTGTTATTCTTCAGAACTAAACATTAGTGCTCTGTAAGTCAGAGGATAACTGATGGCAGTGAGACTACAGGACTGAGAACAACATTCTGCTGATTTTTTTACATTTTGTCAACTCAAGTTCCTTCTTCTAGAAGTTAATTCTGCACAAATGAGAGCTTCTCAATGAAAAGCTGTTTGACATAAGTAGAAACTAAAGACCAAGAAAATTTAACAGTAGGTGAATACAGTTTGATACAAACTCTGCCCCTGGTGATATTTCTGCTTAGGGGACAACAAACTGTACTTAATGCACACCAGTCTGGGATGGAATGGGTGCTTCAGAAAGTTATGGTTGTCCATATTTCCTCTGAAACTAGGATAATCTAACAGTGTCCCAGACCACGAAATATCTCTTTTAATTTTGGTGCTGTGTTTGCTCTCCTAAATGCAGTTAAAAGATCAACATAAAACACCTACTCCAGACTGTAAGGAATTCTGTTTTAAAAAGAAGGTAGGCTGGAAAAGACACAAATTCCTCTTCATGCCAAGTGGCAAAATGTAAAATAAAGCACAAACAAATTATTTTTTAGGGGAAGGCACTGATTTTAAAGAGAGGAATGAATTCCAATATGAGAGAGGTCCAAAAAATGAGTGAACTCAACCAGCATTTCCTGGGCTCTGTAAGTGTCTCCCTGCCAGGGCAATGCTCCCTCATGCTCCCTGGGCCCTGCTGGGTCTTCAAACCACCACTAAATCTCCAGCAGATTTCAAATTTCCAAGTTCAAGAGGCACCTGTGTCCAAGCATTTCTGCTACAGAGCTACTCTGTCCCCAGCTGAGTCCCAAGTCATCTTCAGAATTGTGTCTTTAATAAAACAGGTGATACCTCAGCCCACAATCTGCACCATTCCCTACACATGTAGTCCAACATTCCACTCCAGGATTGTTTCCGGTGATCATAAATATCTTGACAACCATGTGCACTAATATTTAATGGAATTAATTAAATAATTGCCAAGCTCTTCCACTCGACTCATTACAGCCTATAAAAGAGAGCTATTCAAGTTGTTTACTGACTCTGACAGAAATACAAAGATAAATAGACATATTAAAATGTATAATAAAGCTCTCTTTTGTAGGGACTAAGTTTATTTTAACAGTGTCAATAAATGTCTGCTTATACGGGTTCAGCGGTAACGAATGTTCACCAGGAGGTACATTTTAGAAATAAGAACCAGAGAAAACCTCTATAAACACAAATGGGAAGATTAAATGTGGAGTGAAAACTAAATCTGTTAGGAATACTCACACAAGTGAGTAATTTGGGAAAAGCACTACTTTAAATTTTGTGATAGGATAGAAATCCAGTTTATAAAAAGATTAGAAAGGTAACCAATTACTTATTAAAAATATAGGAAACATGAGTTAAAATATTACTGAGTTATTAAAATTTAATTTAAAAATACAATTTATAGGATGAAAATTGCTCTTTCCTAATCATGCTCACTACCACGGAACAGCTTTAGTAAAGTACATTATTATATAATTTTACTTTCCTGTTAAGAAATAATTCAGAGTATTAAAAGTTGCTTGAGATATTATACTTCATTTTATATATGCATACATATATGTATATAAAACAATATTTTTATAGAAATATATTTTTTTCCTTTCAGAGCCTGGCCACAGACTTGTTACGGGGGGACAATAGAAGAGAGTGATGTTCACAGCCTGCTTGCATTTCCATCTCACAAGCTGTCATCTCTCTGCATTATTCCAGTGGCTGTCTTTGACATTATCTTCCTGCTGGAAGGTAACTGCCAAAAAAAGACTTGGAATGAAAAGATTTCCAAGCTGCCTATCTAATGTCTCCTCAGTTGTCAGAAAGCAGCATCCAGTGTCCCTCCATTTTCCACAAAGTCTGATCCCTTCTCACCACCAAGGACTTAGGACAGCATGGGTAAGACATGTCAGTCTAGTGGTAGGCAAAGGAGAAAATTAAAAGGGAAATATGCAAATTAATTCATTTTTCTGTAGGTACTCTAAAATCCCATCATTTGTTGATATGATCTTTGCTAGGAATAGACTGGTTTCAACCTAAAACTATAGTCATACAGCTCAGTTAATGTCCAGATGAATGAATCAGACCTCTTCATTGCAATAATTTCTTCCTAACAGGGGCATTGTTCCTTCAGACTCAGTGAAAATCTAGTTTTAACACAGGTGCTTAGTTTATTGTCAAAGTAAGCAGTCGGGATTTTTAAATTATCAAAGGATGAAAAGTATGTAGTTTAAATGCATCAGTTCATCTCTTATTAAGGTTGGTCTCTCTACTCTTTAAAATAAAAGTCAGGGAAAAGTCAGACTTGACAACTAACATTATGTGACCTCTATATTTGTTTATGAATATATGCCAGATTTATTTTAAAGAGATAGGCTAGGATGTTTCAGATAAGTCACTCCCAATCAACTCTACACCATGATTAAGTATTACTGATAAGTGTCAACTATTACAATAACCCACTAAGAAAAAGCATAAATAAATTTATCTCTCTGAAGTTTGGGCTTCTTTAAAAAGTCTCGTGCACAAGTGCAGAGGACAAGTATTTGAGAAATCTGGATGTCGCAGGACTCTTACAATATAATTCTACTGTCTCCTTAATTGTCATGGAAAATGCAGTGAGATTAACATTGATAGGAGCATTACTAAAATTCTGATCACTAATATTCTCAAGAACAGTATTAATTTTATATGCTAATGAGTAGATAAAGAGAATGAAGATCCCTGAGGGAGAAACAGAGGTTGACTGAGGTATGATATGCCTCTCAGTCTGCAGTCAAATGTGATTGTGGATGTGCTGTGTTTCCATAAGCTGCCAGACACACTTGCTTTCTGCTTCGGGTGGAGCTATTCTTTTTCATTGTTAATGTTATGGGGTTTATATGTAGAATGAAGACCAGTGTGATGAGTTGTTCTTATGAGTGTAATGCTTTACTAATATAAATAGCACTTTCATTAGGGTATTATGGTAAGGGGGTATAATTATAGGTGGGATAATTAACATGGAACATGCAAATCTTAACTTTCAGGGAATGCTTAATATAGGACACTAAGTAATGTTGCCTGACTACAGTAATACCTTGGTGCTCTCTTTTAATCCTCGTCACTGAAAAAGGAATTTATTCCTTCAGGTATTTCAAATCAAGCTGCAAATACTGCAGTGGAAAAAAAACCCCAAAACAAACAAGAAACAAAACACCAAAAACACATAGGGAAAAAATACAACGAGAGAATAAGCCAACTGTCAATCTGTATCATTCCTTAAGTAGAAAAGAGAAACAAAGCCCGCTATAGTTTTCTCTTTAATAAACAAAAACTACCGATAAACTTATTTGTAGACAGATATTCTGGCAACAGATTGTCAAAAACATGTCATCAGACCACACAAGTAACCCCCACTCGCTTACAAGCTGTCTGCAAAGTTAATCTAAGAACCTGTAAACTATCCCAGGTTTGGAGTATAAACATCTTAGTGGTGAAGTAAATTCAGAATGTTTTAAATGCTATTATTTGCATTCCAAAACACACAAGATTGTTAAATATGAAAAGACCTAAATTTAACTTCAATATTAAGATCTATCTCTAATAAAAGAAAATATGTATACAGTTCCCCCACCAAAAAATACACAGTTACACATCCAGTAACAAGTGCCGCTTCACATGCTGCTTTCAGAGCAGTAAGGGACATCTGCTCCTCCATGCCAAATGTTGCAGTGCTTGGTGTTAGTTTAATAGTTGAATTCCAGCTGGATTTTTTCAGGGGAAAATTTTGCACTGGCTACTTATTGCCAGACTAAAGATTTACCTAAACCTTTTCTGAGAACTTGTTCCATCACCAGGTTCCATATTGTGCTACCACTACATGAGATAGAGCTAAAAACCTTACAATTACTTAACGAGTCCAATGCTGTTCCTTCTGTTCCTCCTAAATCCTTCCCTGTTCCAGCAGTCATTAGGAAAAAGGGGAAGGCCCTTGTTCAGCAAACCATGTACTGCTGCACCAGTAATTGCTTTTTGGTTGTAGCAGCTGTTCAATCATGTTACAGCAGCAAGAGGCACCTCCTTAATGACTCTGAGAGATGCTCAAACCCTGACTGGACACAATCCTGGGCAACCTGCTCTGTCTGACTCTGCTTAAGCAGGGGTTTGGACTAGATATTCTCAAGAGGTTCTTGAAAATGTAATTTTCTTTGCAGGTATTTTACTTTGTTATTAGAAAGCTCGAGATGTAAAATGAAAGTTGCATATAAGTGAAAAAGCGTCTTTCTCCACTCTCGTTTCCTGATGGCTGAACACTAGAACAAATGGAACAGAGGGTATGTGGTTACTGTGGACAAGAAACAGCTAGACTCTTCCCTTTATCTCCAGATGGCATTTCTCTAGTTGACTAACTACTCTTGATCCCTACTGGTATTCCCTGTATGATATTAATGCTTTATGTAAGAGGATACCATTGCCTCAAAGCCAGCACAAAGGCTCCATTTGAGACACAGCTGCACTAAAAAAGACTACCTGGCAGAAAAAGCATGAAGGAGGTATTGTGCTTAGAAGAGTTTGGCCTCAAAAGAGAGACTGGGAAATATTTGCAAGAGAGGTATTGGCAGGAGAAGAGTAACAGATACAAGGAGGGCAGATGATAAGATAGAGACAAAAAAATGTGTTACATATTCAATCCAGGATCCACATATTACATCAAGAAATACACAGGACGTTCTCCCGTTTCTCAGATTCCAAGAGGTAATATAAATGGACAAATATATAATAGAATAGGACATAAAATGTCCTAAGCAATGCATCTGTTCTATATTGAATTGAAATATGTCGATGTACAGGCTTACATATCCCTTAGGCCAAAGATTCTTTCAAACGGAATTTTTGGTAGCTAAAGCAACATTTGCCTAAAGCACCTGTCAAGCATCTATTGAGAACTGAGTCATGTGATTTCTAAGTATATATCATCTTGGGCTACTGTCAAGATCTGGTGGTGACCTGATGTTGAACATTGCAGCAGAAGTGTATTCTAATTTCGTTCAGGAAAAGCAGGAAAAAAAAGATACTTTGCTCAGTTGGCCATGATGAAAGGAAAGGCAAAGCAAATCATAACACAGAAGGAGACAGACCTTCCAGATCTGAGTAGACCTTCCAGACCTGTAGATATCTGAGCACCTGCAGCTCGGGCATTCTAACTTCTTGTAGAACCACCTGGACTGAACAGTGTTCGTCCTCCACTTTATGTCTTCTTATCAGCACGAGCCAATTTCTCAGAGTGAGGCCACGATCTCTGTCTTGGGTGGTTTAATTTTCCCTGTCCTACCATGATGAGGCATTTCCCTGTTAGATATAAGTGCCCCAAGCTGCCAGCTGCAGTATAGCTGGCCTCTTCTGGCAAGGAGGAATTGTCCTGTTTTCCATGCCTTCCTTCCCTCCACCATTCAGAGTCATATTTGGCACAGCAAAGCCAACAGGTGTACTGCACTGTTAAAAAGACATGAGGCATCAGTGCTTTGAAGACCTTGGTGTGATGAATCTCCCAGCTGCAAATGATGCCACTCACCTTATTATGCAAAGTGCCAGTATGGAGCTATTATTGCTTGGCATCTCTGTCCCAGGTCCAAGCAACTAACAGGCACAATATCAGATCAAAATGGACATGACTGCAGGCAGCCAAGACTCCCTGCATTCTCATAAAGCTTTTTTTTTTTTTTTTAATTAAATCAAAGCCAGATTTCCAAGTCAAACCCAGGAAACTATCTTCGTCTGTCTTAAATTTACACATCTAGTGGGAAGACACAATAATTATCACCTATCTGTTTTTATTATGGATATAGAAAATACAGAAATGTAACAGATTTATAATGTCAGAAAAGAGGTATCATAAATATATATTGGTATATATTGCTTCCCTTTCAGCTGCTGTTTTAGTTGGGATGCTCTGTTGAACATTTTCCTTTTACAGGGCAAGAAGACACAAACAGAAAGCTGTGCTCAGTCCTTCAGTCCTCACTAAAGCTCTTTAAGGCCATAATACCTGGGCAGGAGGAAGGGAAAGTTATTGTGCCAAGCTGCTGCTGGTAAACATAAACTAGTGGAAAGCCAAACCTAAGCACTTTGTATCACTAAAATGAATAGGAAGTAACCAAAATCTGAACAGCATGAGCTGGGAGAATGAGATAATCTCCCATTCCAAAATACAAAATACTGCATCTTACAATTCTATCTTCTGAGACAGTACAGTACTTAGAAAATAAGCGGAGACTATAAATTTATATTATTATACATGTCATGTTAGTGGAGAAAGCACCTAGACTTACAACTCCCAAAATAAAAAGCAAACAAGCAAACAAAAATCCAGGAAATAAAAACCTTCTCTCTGGCACCACTGTCACCCTGTAAGACCTTGAAGTTTTGGATAATCCTTCCATGGCATTAAAGCCTCACTGCCCTCCTGATCAGCCTGCAAGCTCTCTCAGAAAGCTTCCTCTCATTTGCTCAGGACCAGCTTTCTGTGGCTGCTTCCAACAGCTCCCCAGCTCAGAGAACAGGTTTTCTCATCTGCTATCTCACTAGGCAATTTCCATTGCTCTTATTTAGAAGCAGACAACCTGAGACCATCAGTTTTTTTAGTTTAACCAGTCTATTTAGCATAGTCACTGCTTTACTGAGAAAAATCATACCATATTATCTCTTCTTAGATTACTCTTGTATCTGTTCTTGCACAGTGTGTGATCTATGTCATAGTCACAGCCAGCAAGTGGCAGATTAAATACAGACCGAGTAAGAGTAGTACATGAAATTGATAAAATAAGTCTGGATTTATAAATTATACATACATTCCCCAAATTGTCATATCTCCCAATCTTCTCTCTGATATTTGCCAGATTTTCTTCCACCAGTCACTGTCACATCACAGCTTCTTCTTTCTTTTTTATGTCCTGATTAACAGGACATCTATATTCTCCCTTGAGCTCTCTTCCTCCCAGCAAGATTGTTTTCCATATCCCTACAGAGGGGCCAAGAATGCATTTGTGAGCCTGAGATGCTTCTTTTTCAAGATATACGATGTGATCTAATAAAAGATAATACTATTTCTTATAAACGTATCTCCATGAGTACAATTCAAATGCTACTATATAGGTTCAGAAAAAAAATCTATATCAAAACAATTTATTCTTAGATTACTTTTTAAAAAAAAATCAAATGTAGACCTTTTATCCTATATGTTAGGGGATTCTATTAGTCTTTTGGGGAGAATGGTTTGATTCCTAAAATGTTGATAAAGACCATGGATTTTGCAACAGGAAAAAACAATCAAATATGGAGTGGTTGGATTCTCCTCATAGCACTAATTCTCTAGTGATGTTCAGGACACTGTGTCCATACATACCATTTGCACCTCCTGCTCTATTTTAAAACTTAGCCATCAGAATAACTAATCTAAAATAAACAAATACAGAAAAAAACAGTAGTTCTGAGTAGTTCTGAGTGTGTTTTTTTCCCAAAAATTTTACCAAGTATTATGTCTTTAGCTTCCTTAATTAGTTCTCAATACTTAGAAATTGCTCAGAGGATGTTGCTTAGGGGTGTTGCAACATTTCTCAGTAGAGTCCACAGCTGTGAAGCATTGGCATGCACGTGGTTTTATATGCCAAAAAATAGTAAAGAAGCAAGTACCAACGAAGTACCAAATTTTGCTAAGAGGACAACGTATAATACAAGAAAATGGTTCATTAACACAGAATTTCCTTCAGTTCTTGAGTAGAACCACTACTCATTTCTACCCCACAATCAAGTCTGCTATACAATTTTTCTATCATTCTCTGCAACAATTTTGCTGGAATTAAGTGAGTTCATATGGAAACATAATACTCAGTGCATGCATGTACCTGCTGCAAGTTCTTTTCATACCCCGTGACCAGTTTTACAATTTTATTCAAAATTGAGGGAAGGTGCACACAAGTCTTTAGGGTTTTAATTCTCTAGTGACTTCTCCTATACTATTCCATCTTGAATAAGTGCCTCTTTGTTTTCCAAAATGTGTATTTTTATGATGTGTATATTACACACATGAGACACTCACAGCAGCTGCATAAGCATCACTTTACATGATGGGTTGATAGAATAAGCAACCTCTTGAAAACAGGACTGTCTTGTAGTTTTATTGTTTAATTGCACACTGTGTGTTGCTTTTGATTTTCCTTTTTTATAATGAGCCTTTGTTATACCAGTTACATTTTTAGCCCTAAACTGATGAGAAGTGTCCAAATACACAATGCATAAAACAAATATAATGTGTGGGAAATATCAAAATAATGTGGTTATGTTAGGCATGTCTGACTGATAGAGTTTGGAGAGTTTAATGGTTCAAGAAAAGTGGTTTGTTCTGCCTGTCTTATAGTAAAATTCAATTTTCAGGTAAAAGGCAGTAACTGTGAACAGGCTGGATGAGCATACATCCAGACTAACCCTGAAGTTCAACTTATTTTTTCTTGCACAAAACTATATAGACAACACAAAAAGAAAGCAAAGTCCTTGGCTATTACAAGATACAGTTCCCGGGTGTCTTCTCTCCTACCGCTTCATAGTTGCCAGAAGAATGTGTCTGATTCTTAAAAACCAAGTTTGTGCGAGACATTTGGCTTGTTCCTACCTTTTCCTTGTCAGAAGGGCAGTAAATGTGTTAAATCCTATGCTTAATGCTCCCATTGCGTAAGTTATCGTGCATAAGGGATACAACAGCCCAACCTCTGAATGTCACATTTTATTCAAAAATGTTCCTTTCTGCAAGATGGTCTAAAAGCACAGTAGCTCTGCAGCAAGGATTGGTAAAAGTCCTTTGTTTCAAAAGCACATCAAACTTTCCATGTTTCACTTGTAATATGAATATTTTGTTAAAGTTAATAATAGCTATGTGCTGATTACAATTTCAGGTGTCCGTGCCGAACTTAAATCTATATTGCATGGTTTGACCTTGAAAAATATTTGGGTTTAGTATCTAAAAGACAAAAACACTCAGTGGTAAAAAAACTCAACATAATTTTTAATAAAGAAAAGGATGAGCCTACCAAGAGTAGCTTAAGATATGCCATGCTTTTGTAAGAAAATGAATACGTGATGTTAGCAAATAGCACATTTATCACCTGACTGCCTAAGAAAACTACTGTTACTTGAACTCCTTTGCCTTTACATATTTTAAAGAGAAAGGATGTAATTCTGTAAAAATTTGGTGAATGTATTTAAGCATTAAAGATCATTTTTCTACCTGTGAATGTTAAGTTTCGAACTTGTTTTAGACTTACGACATTTAATGATTTTCAGTCATTAGGTGTTGCTCTTCTAAAAGCTGTTCACCTCAGCATGGCTTTTAGATTTATGAATCTTAGCTAAGGAGACCTTATCATTTCCATGGTTCATCTGTTTCCCTGCATTACTCTCACACTAAATCAATCTTCAGATTTATAAAACAAACCCGTAAATATTAATGCCCACCAAAGCAGTCTCATCTTGGATAACCAATCATAGCAGAAGAAAACTGGGGAAGCGACATTTTTTGAAAGTCCTTTCCAGCAAACTTCCAGCTCCTGAGTAAGAAAAAAGAAAACATTTGTGAGAGAAAATGTAAAATAATACAGAAAAAGTTTGGAGCTCATAAGGTGATTGGAGAAAAACAAGAAGGGGGGAAGGTCAAAAGTAAGGAAAAGTGCAATGTGTCAAGATATGAAAAGAAAGAACAGAGTCAAGGAAGGAAGACAGAAAAGAGAAGAAAGTGTGCAGGAGTTACAGAAAAGGGAATGAATAAGAGAAAGAACTGGGAAAGGAGAATGAATACCAATGAGCTTATATTTCCTTTTTTTTACAGCTTCTGGAAAAGCATCCATGACAAAGTACACAGTTAAATGAATGAATGAGTATATAAAATGGATAAGATATCAGTACAGGTCAGGGGCACATATAATCAGATTGACCAAGAGCAACAGGACGCCTGGGGCTGGTTCGTAATACCATCAAACTGAGACAGCAGCACACATTGCCCTGGATTTCTCCTTGGGGGAAAAAAAAAAAAAAAGAAAAAAAAAAAAAAAAAGTAAAAATAATACTGCCAATCTCTCAGTTTCAAACTTTGACATGTGTCATCCCATAAAGTGATGATGACTGGCATCAAGTTTCTCTGGTTTCTTATGCAGTGGTTTATTTTAATTACTTAGGTTTTGTTTTATTTCCCAGATTTCCGTTCAGTTAATCCTTCTTCATATTGTCATGTCTCACAAATGGTTTTTGTAATCAAATTTACTAATCTGGTTGATTTTCTTTTGCTTTCATAGCTTTCTCCTGTTTCCTCAAAAAACAGAAGGAAAAAATTAAAGGGGCATTGAGGACAGGCAGGAAAACTGGACACTTGTCTTTGCAGTGATATATTTTTTTTTAAATTGGCAATCAAGAGGAATTAGAACAAGAGTGGAAAACAACAACTTCTGCCAAGATAGAGAGAGAAAGAGCATGTATTTCTTCTTCTAGTTCCTGACATGATATGTTCAAATACCTTTCGGTTACCGTATGTCAGCTCGTGTTTCCCCTCATGATATGACATAATGCAACATGACACGCCAATTGTTTTTTGACAGAAATGTAAAGAAAGAGTCTCCGCTCTGCTGGTAAAGAAATCATTCTAAGTAGAGAAATAGCCGGATTTCTCCCAAACATTAATGCACCAAAGTGTAATGGCCTTGAGAGCTTCCCCCTTCCTGGAACTCCTGCTGCCAGGGCTCAGGGACTGCTCAGCCGTGGCACAGCTCTGGGCTGTCCCCATCCCCAGACAGCCCTGCTGGGGGGGCTGAGCCAGGGGTGAGCCCCCCTTCCTCTGGGAACTGCTTTTGAGTTGACACTCTCGTGCTTGGCTCCAGCCTGAACTGCAGCACCAGCTGTGTCACAGATGGGGCTGTGCATGACTGTGGGTCCAAGTGATCCAGACCTGCACCAAGACATGGATTGGCTTCCCAGGCTCGCCTTGGACACTGCAGATTTGGTTGGCGGTCACTGGGATGTAGCTGACCATGGGCAGCATCACTGGACCTGACCCTGAGCTTGGCCCCACAGTGTTAGACCTGATGCCATCCCCAGGCATGGGAACTATGGGATGAGGTCCCAACTGCATCAGCATGCCCAGCTCCTCTCCTTTAGGGAACACCCCTTGTGCTGTGCCTCTACACAGATACAATGTATTAAGTCGACCAGAAACAGCCCTAGTCTGTTCAACCCTACAGGCTCTGCTGGCACCTTCCAGTCCTGGTGGATTTCAATTGTAAACCTTTTAATGTTAAAGCACATTTGTAGGGCCCTGGATGAGTGGATGACCTTTAATTTTAGACATGTATTATGTGTTCACAGTGATTAAAGAAGGAATCAAGTTCAGCTTTTAACAGCTGGAAATTTCATACATTCAGTTTGAGTATTTTAATTTTTGAGCTTTTCAGCAGCAACATTTTCAGAGATCCAGAGTTTTTTGTTTTGTTTTTCACTTTTATTAACTATTCTCTCTTTACCAGGTCTAATTGATCCCAGAAAGCTGCATCTACCTTCTTGGGGGCACAAACTCTGGCTAAAGAAATGAGCATCGTAGTAATGCAATAACTGGAAGATATCATCACCTTCAACCAAATCTATGACTAATTTCCAGGTGAAAGACATACCACCACCGGAAGGGAGGAGTTCATCAAACCAACATGACTTGTGTACTGAACTGGTGGGCCAGGAATATTAATTTGCATGTATGAACCTAGAATAGACAAGTGTCCCACAACACACAGCAAAACAATCCACGTGGCATATTACAACTTAGTGCACTAATTTGAACTAAGGCCTGTGCTTTAGAACCCCAGCAGTTCACCCCAGGCTGTGGCAATGCCAGAATTTATATATTTACAGGAGCATGAGCCCACTGGCGCTTTCAAGTGAGGAAAAAAGAAGACACATGGATTTTACAGACAGGGTAGATTTCCCAAAGGAAAATAATTAAAATCTCAAAAAGTGGAGGAAGTCTAATAAAGGAACCCAGAGTCTCCTACTATTGGTCACATCACAAAAATGCAAAGGAAAAACCTTTTTCGATATTCTAATTAGTGTGTTTGGGCACATGGCTCCTGTATTCTGATAGCCTAAAGTCAGTGATATTCCCAGCCTTGTTTGCACTAGAGTTTAGTTTGGCTACTGGATTTATAGGAGGTGTAAGAAAGGAACTCCAAGCAGTATTTTTTTTTTTTTTGTACTCTTCCCTGGTAAGGAGTAAGGGAATGGGAGCAGAGTGGCAATAAACCTCTGAGTAGTTACTGAGCCCATTTTGTCCTCTATGCTCAGGTACAGAACTGCTAAGCAATTTTGATAAAGAAAAATAGGTTTTGTCTTAACTGACTCCTGAAATTCTTTCAACTGGGAATTGCAACACTGCTATTAAAAACCAGTTTTATTGACATGACACATTTCTTAGGATAGGCCATTAATCATTTTGTGTTATTGTATCACTAGTATACTTAACATTTGAAATTCATGCAAAATCCCAATCTTAAAACTATCTGGGGAAAAAATATAACACTGAATCTACCTGAAGTGCTGCTTCTGCTGTGACTGAGGAGCACATTCAGACTAAACCCTATCAGCTGGATTCCTGCTGGTTTAGTGTGGAGTTTTATTCCTTAAAGTATTGTTCATAAAAAGGGAAGGAGGTGAGCAATGTCATTCTTGTACCCTACCTGCTCAGAAGAACTGCCTGGATATAGAATCCTGACATGTCCTGGCCTCTGGAGTTTTCTTTCAAAACATATGCATAAACATATCCTTAATCATAATATTGGGCATCTGTTTCAGCCCCTAGCCACACTGATTACTATGGTTATATACCAAAATAACTTAATGAGGTAGAGGCTATGGGTTTTACTCCTCTTTTCCAAATAATACCTGTCCTCATTTACATGTGATTGGAAGAGGATTAATTTTAACTTTACAATGTACAAAGACTTTTAAACCTCTAGAAAAGCAATCTATTAATGTGCAACTATCTTAATTAGTATCTATGGCTGTTCCCCCAAAAGCCTTTTTTTTTTTTTTTTGACAAAATAAACAAATTAATATTATTTTAAAGAGTAGAAGGGGAGGAAAACAATACTGTCCACATAAAATAGAGGTTCAGAGCTAAGGAAGTTGTCACTGGTACAGAATAGAGATGAGCAAGGCTGCAGACCCCAACCACTTGTCAGCAGAGTGAAGCCTGAGGAAAATGAAGAAATGACTGATAAAAGTCAGTGGCCTTAAGCTGAAGGTAGATTTAGATTAAATATTAGGAAGAAATTTCTTACTGTAAGGGTGTTGATGCCCTGGCAGGGCAACCTCTGGGCAGGTTGCCCAGAGACGTTGTGGACTCCCATCCCTGGAGGTGTTCAAAGCCAGGCTGGATGTGGCTTGGAGTAACCTGGTCTAGTGGCAGAGGGATTGGAATGAGATGATCTTAGAATCATGGAATGGTTTGGGTTGGAAGTGACATCAGACATGACTCCCTGCCCTGTGCAAAATCTGACCCAGCTGAAGTGCTGTGATACCCCAGGTAATTGTGTTAAAGTTGACATAAGCACAAAGTGGCTGATTCTGTTCTGCTGCTCTTTCAGATCCATAGTGTCTATATGAGCCTGGGCTTCACTTAAGGCACTGAATTTAAAACAGCCCTGCAGATGTCCCTCGTTTCAGGGTAAATCCCACATCTACTCAGTTCTGTCCTGCTGCTTTGCTTGCCTCCACGTTCTCCTAAAGGCAAGCCAGACATGTGATCCACGGTCATGCGCACCAGACCTTCCCTTCGGATTTCAAGGTCTTCGCCATGAAAACAATTCTATGGCAAGTGTGATATTAGGATGTCTATAGAGAATAGTTGGTGGGCACAGCGAGTTGTGAATCCACCACCACCACTGCTTTCACACTCCCTTAACTCAATCTAGAAGGAACAAAGAATATAACAGGCAATAGAACAGAATACAACAGAATATAACAGAAAATAACAGAATATACCAGAGCAATAGAAATCAGAGACTGACTAAAGAAAGGTGAGAGGAATGAGAACTGAGGTGCGTTAGGAACAAAGAGATCTGAAAACACAAACTGCACTAAAGCTCTTTTCTTACCAAATTAAACATGACTATCAATCTGCTGTGTTTTTGCAGGCTGGTTTACAAACACATTCATTCACCATACTTCTTTCAGGTTTAATAAAAAAAAATAACAACTCAAATGAGTAATAGTCAGTTTTGTTGTCTGATAATAGATTGATGGCCTTAAGCTTTCTCAAAGGAAATTCAATTTGAATAAGGATTAAACTTGAATTGTCAGTGAAATATCCATCCCCAAATAGTTATTTCTCACATTCATTCTAAATTCTGGTTGTACTATGTCTTCCAAAACATCGTGTTTTGAAGTTAGACACAGCTAAATCACAAAGTATCCATATTAATAAAGATGCTAAATGTAACAGCATTGTTTTTCTCACAATATCTCATGTCTCAAAAAGGTCTTTTATAACACCATAGGTAAAGATGATATATCTGTGAGAAGTGTCACAAGTATTGAAGCAAAAATAAACACAAATTTTTTCTTTTGATATTTCAGCTGAGGTTTTTAAGTTCAAGTAACTAACTCACGGTTTTCTTGTTTCCTTCTGTTGCTTCTTCTGTCTATGTGTCAAAATAATTCCATTAAAACACTCACCAATTATCATTTTAATGAATTTCTGACAAGCTAATCTATTCCTTGTAAAGGTGTAAGTAAAGGTTAGGTTTGGTTTTGATTCAATGCCTGATACATTTGCTGTTTACAGAACAGGGAAAATACCAGGTGTGATGAATGGTGCTAGGCTGGAATAAAATAAATTGAATTCACATTTTTTGACTTCTAACCTTCCATGATCTACCATCTTTTCAGTCAATATTTAAAATAACTCCCATCCAAATGTGCTCAAATACCTTTACCCCAGGATTCGACAAGAGAAAAGTGAATCATTGCAACTATGGACTGCACAGTTGGGCATTAACAGCAAAAGTTATAGATCCTTCTGAATAGCCACTACAAGTCAAAACAAGCTGATGAGATTTTAAAAAAGAGCACTCACTGGAGCAAGCTGAGGCAAGGAAGGAGATTATCTAATTAATTTATGAGTTCTCAGTTTCTTATATGTTAGCTGCCTAGAGTAGCTTCTTCAAAGATGTCCTAAATTGAAGTAATACAGGGGATAATCAGAGGAGAAAAAGCTCTGCTTTTTATATAAGGCAGTAAGAACAGAAACACAGAAAAAAAATGTGGGTTTACTTTTCCTGTGTATGGAAGGGAATGGGGGTGAGGTTGTTTTAGACATATTCAAAAATATTTTCTATAAATTAACTAATTTTGAAATCACCTATAATTGAAAGCACAGATAATTTTAGCATTGTACAGCAATTATAGTATTGTAGAAAATGCAAAAAAAAAAAAAAAGTCATATGATGTATTTTTTGAGTTTAGAAAACAGCAAATTAAGAGAAAAAGTACATTTTTCTCAAAAAAACCTGATTCTGCCAGTTAGTGGAAACAGTTTAGTGCTAAGGAGGATAATGAGCAGTAATGCTACTCTAAGCATTACTCTCAAAATATGAAATAAATAGAAAACAATGAAAAATAGACTGTGGATGAGACATTCTTCCTCCAGCACACTCCATTCAAGGTGATGACTAATTAGGAAAATCTCCAAAACTGAGTTTTGCTTTCTCTAAGTGTAACAGTGGAGATAATGTAAATATAACTCAGTCTTATCAACTGATTCAGCTCCTGAAAATAAACTTTTAAGCATATGGTCACAGGGTCACAGAAAAGCCAATATATATGAAGAACAGTTCTTGAACAGCATGACAACAGTTTGGAATTACATGCTAGGGCTCACACAAGTGGGTTTCCACAGCCATAATTTCAGCAGATAAATTTTATTGTTTGACAGTTAATGACACAGAAACACAATGAGGATTTCCAGGAAATGTTTACATCGTTCCACTCAATTTTAAGCAGAGTGATTCATTTCTAAGGAATTTTTCTCTTCAAATACAGCAGATTTCTTAATTAAGCAAAATAAGATGGAAATAAAAGAGCTTGAATTCCAGCGGGAAACACTTCTTACCTCAGGGAAACACAACATAAAAATGGTCCACTGATTCTGGCTTCTAACATATGGACAATATTAGCAAAGCTTTAACCCATCCTTCCTGCACTACTTTTTTGAAAACATAACCCATTGATCCACCTCACAACAGTGATTTCCATGAATGGACTTGGTCTTATAATGCCCTAAATTCCTCTTTATTTTCCTGGTGACCTAATCTATCAACCAGGCTCCTGATATATCTCTTGTTAACAAAAATAGAACAAGAGCACCCCCCTCCAAGATAAAGGGATTCTTTCAACTTCCTTTTATGAGAAAAGAAATATATTGAGTATACATGTTGTCTACAGAAACTTAGCTCCCAGTAAAAGGTAATTTGAGCAAGACTGCATATCCTGACAATATTTTAGATAATTAGATTACAAATACAATCACTTGTGACAAAAGTTATCTGTAACTAGAGTATCATAGTATTAGGAATGTAAAAAAAAAACCCAAATCAATGATTTGTGCTCAAAGGTATCTTCAAAAAAGAAAAAGAGGATAAAGTGAAGGTGATGTCATTGAGAAATTTTTCTTGTAGGAACAAATGCAAGCATGCTATGTGCTATAGGAACCCTGAAATACAAAAAGAGAATATTATTGTTTAGAAAATCTTTGCCAGAATTACAGAAAAGATATCATAATTTTAACGCTGGTAGGTTTTTACTCATAAATCATTACAATAAGTTACAAGTGTCTATTACACTGAGTAAAATGTTCAAATATCAAAATAATTTGTCACAAAACCCTTGTCATCATCACCAGCTGCATTTTTTGAAGGAAACAATAAGAAAAAAATCCAGAATTTTCATAATGCAACACTTTAAACATCCTTGCTTGTTCTTCAGTTTCAATGAAGATCAGATTTATGATCACGTTGAGTCACTTATATACTTGGAATTTCTTAAATTGGTCTTGTTTTATAAATGCTTTATCCAGTTTGTTCTACAGAACTGCTATTTGCAAGTGTATTTTTACCTGCCTTTTTCTTTCAAACAGCACATACAAAGCTGGTATGACTAGGCAAGTTTTGACTATTTCTGCACAAACCTGTATTTGTTATAGGAAGAATGCAGAGTGTATTGCAATATCATTCCTTCTTCTCTAACAGTATTTCCTGGGAAAGTGTAATGAAAAAAAAAAAAAGGAGTAAATCCTTGGACAAACTATTTATACAACCTCCCTTTTTGTTCTTTTGGTTTTGCTCTTGAGCCTGCAGTTGGCTGCATATTTAGTGCTTCCACTGGGAAATGGACTGAAAGCTCCAATCTATATTTATATAGGATCTATACCCTGTTTGTCATTTAAGCTGTTTTCATATATCCTTCTCCAGCCAGACCAACCCTGGTGAAATAATTACCACCCTGGGCCTGCTGCAGTAGTTAGAGGTTACTGCCTCCACTAATCTCCCAGTAGACCTGCTTGAATAAGCAATTCCAAACCTGTTTCAGTTCCAATCAGTTTGATTAGCAAAATTCTACTATGCATGCTCTATTTGTTAACTTGGATCATTTAGTTAAGAAGCACAAAGGTAAGAAAATCCAGCAGATTAGAAAAAGGATTACCTTCTACAGGGAATATTGACAGGAAGAGGAGGAAAGGCTGGGGGAGCAGCAACTGCTTCCAGCTGGTAGGAGTCCAGACAAAAGCACATACCTGCATCAAGTTAGCCTGAATGCACAGTGAAATATATATACTGGTGAATCCTTTAGACCAGAACACATCTGACTTTTATCAGCTGCAGGAAAAGAGACAATACCTGACCCAGCATTAAGTTAGATTTTTACAAACAGATAATACTTGATCTAGCATAACCTCTTCTGAGACAAAGTTACTCCTTCAAAAATGTTAATAAATATGATCTGGCAGAGAACATTTATATAAGTTCAGCAGAATGTCTTATCTGGACTCAGCATTTCTGGTCTGTCCTCACTGAAAGCACAGTTAATATCCCATGGAAGTGCAATCTGAGTCCCTCAGACAGTGAAGGGTACACCCACTTCTAAATTACAAAAAGGGAATTTGGAAATTAACTTGTCTATCTGCCTAGTAATAAAGCAGGACAAAGAAAGTAAATGATCCTTTCTCAAATTTTGCAAATATATAAAAGTGATGCAGAAATTTAAAATGTAAATCAAGAAAAAGATTAACTGTTTTGACATTATCTCCAAGTTAGGTAACAATCAAGCTCTAACTGGACAGAAGTATTTTAAATATTTCTGAACATTATTATGTACAAACTGCTTTTTTTCCTCAACATCAATTATATGCTATTTTTAATCTCTATATCAAATATTATCTGTTTTTATCTATTATACCTATAACATTTATTAGCATAGTAATTTATGGTTAGTAACATAAATCACGTTTTTAATTCTAAGATTGTAAATAATTTAGAAGTGTTTACTGCAGCTGCTGTGCCTTAGACTTCCTCACAGTATTGTGATTTACTCTGTAATTTTTTTCAGAAGGCCTCTTAGCATAAGAGTAAGCAATTTTGCACCATACCTATGTCATGTTTTGTTGAATCCACGTTAAGATGCCAGTGCCCTGCAGCACCTGGAAATGTGCACTGATCTTCTGCAACACTAGTTTCATCTCTTCAAGACTAAAATTGATTTTTCTCAAACTGGCGTGTGAAGGTACAAAGTGTACCTAGTGATCCATAGCTCAAATGAGTGCAACAATACCAGTCTCAGTCGTTGAAGAAGCAGTAACTTTTTAAGTCTTTGCAAGCAACAGTGCAAGAAAAAACAGACCATACTGAAGAATTTATCTTGTGAAATGCCAGGCAGTCAAGTTGTTTTACTGCTGCTGGAGGCTATTGTCAAAGTTGCTAAGTAAATGGTAGAAATACTTTTCTTTAATTGGAAAGAGCTGGGATGTCATGATGATATGCTTTTTATAGCATCCCTAACATAAACAGAAAAACAAGGATTTCTAAACTCAGATTTCATCACTGCACGATTTGCTCAGTTCTATAGTTGAATGTGAAGGGCTCTCATACCCTCCCTTTGAACACTGAATTGGTCTTTCCTTGTTCTGTCCCACCACATAATCTTGTCTGTAAGGCTTAAGGTATTGAAGAGAAGGCACATAGAAGTTGGAATGTGCCTTTAAACCCAAAACCCAACCGAATCTTGCACTTGCTTAGGGGAATCCCTTCCTCAGGGATTCCCTGGCAACTCACGGATTTCCTTCCCGCAGCAGCAGTGGGTATCTGGGAAGGACATGAACAAACAGAAGTGTCACCAGTGCCACACCCCCCTGGCCACTCTGTCATGCCATGGTGCTTCCTCAGCACATTGATCCAGTAAAGAATTATGGCCTCAGATGGGATTTCATCTGTAGAGTCGCTGACCTGTCAGTTAAAAGAAAAAAAGTTAAGAAACTTAAAGATAGAACATTATTTAACACATCTGTCACTTATTCTGGCCTTCCAGTTTCACTGAAGAGTGTATGAACAGCAACACTTTTACTACTACTGTGTCCCAAAATAAAAGCCTGAATATTAAAGCAGTTTATGTTTCTACCTCTACTGGTTTCTTCAGAGTCCAGGGCTTTAAGAAGCCTCTTTATTTAATCCTCATTAGATGTGCATAAGTAAAGGAGAAATTTTTACATGCCTAAGGAGAGGTGACACCTCAATGAATAAAAGACTTTAGACATTGCTGCACCTGAAATAACAGATATTTGCAGCTAAGAGTGAAAAGTGACCTTTATGGGTTCAGTTCCTAGTTTTTTTCTCATTGATTGTGATATTTCTGTCTTTTTTATTCCTACTGACAAGTAAGTGTTGTAAAAATTTAGGACTTGAATTTCTAGAATAGCTTTTAGACAGCAATTCGAAGTGAACAGATGTTGTAGATGTCTGGCATTTTTAAAATTTTTAAATTCATATACAAAAAAGGAAGCATATCTGAGAGCTATCAGGTCCTGGATAGACTTCCAACATGGAGAAAAGGACTTGGGGGTCCTGTGGTGAAGGAGTTGAACATGAATCAGTAATAAGTTGCTCTTGAACCAAAGGCCAGATGCATCCTGGGCTGTATTAGCAAAAGCATAGTCAAAAGCTTGGGATAAATCATTTATTACCTCTATTTGACTCTTGCAAGATTGTACCAGGAGTGCTGTGGCCAGTTTGGAGCTTGCCAGTACAAGAAAGACATGGACAAACTAGAGATAGTCCAGCAGAAAGCCATCAAGACCATTAGGAAGCAGGAACACAATGTTCGTGGAGAGAACTGGGTTGTTCAACCTTGAGAACAGAAGGACAAGGGCAGAATCTTAGTGTTATAAAATGATGGGAGTTAAATGGAAATTTGTATGAAATCTGAGAAAACCAGTTACAGTCTTAGAGACGTATGAAAATTACATTAACTGAACACAACTTTGAAATCTCAGACTTTGTCAACACCAAGTTTGTGCTGTTCTGACAGAATGGTATGGAAATGAATGTCAGTAAAATACAAAGATGATTTCAGCTAAGATTTTATTTCCTTAAAACTTTAATGGCAGGTATAGCTTTTAAAGAACAGATTATGCTAATTATATCTCTTCCTTGCCTTAACTTTCTTTTTTAAATAATGCAGCTTCTGATAATCACAATTTCAATATAACTGTTGGAGGAAATAGCTGCAGTTGTGGATATCATTCCCAGACTGCTTCAGGCTATAATGCCAAACAGTTTTCTAATTCTATTCACAGAAAGAATAAATCAGGATTAGACTTCAGTAATTTGCCCATCCTCTGGCTATGATTAGCACAGTGTGCAATATGGAGCACAGTCTTCAGAGGAAAGTCACAAACACAGGAGTGAATTCTGTCACAGTTCCAAAGTACAGGGCAAGGACTGAACTGTCCCTGTGATGGGGGGCATTGCTTTGGAAAAGGACCCAGCATGGCATTAGCATATCCAGCTGTTCCTTTATCTTAAATGCAGAGATATTAGTAGACTATTTAATTTCTACTAAAAAGAGAGCTAGTAACACAGTCTTACTTTTAATTTATGGTTCGTTAGGTCTATTTCTTAATGTGATTAATGACATATCACTACTTAAAGAATGGGACATTCATCAGCAGAACTGTGTGCCCTTAACACAGGTGTTGAGGGAATTCGAGAATATTACAATGCAAAGTTTTACTATTTCTATGATAGTCTAATATGACAAATCACCAAAACCCAAAAAGCATTATAATCTTCAAATAGGAATTAATTTGTGTGTATGTAGTTAGACATATTTTTCTCTCAAGATGCAAGGATTTCATAAATCTGCATGTATAGGATGTATGACTGTAGATGTAAATGTGAACATAGGAAAAGCTAGAGAATAAGAAATAATTCAAATTTAAAAATTTCCAGTACAGAATGTGAGACAACAGGGAAGTGGAACCTTTTGTTAGGATGAAACTAGCTCTGGTCAAGTTCTTCTTGGTGGAAGAAACATGTCTAGAATCTTGATTATACAGAGTTGAAAATTATGTAGAATGCTGACCAAGGGCATATTCTATATATAATATAAAAATAATACAACTTACTTCTAAGCATCTCTGCAATTAGACTAGAAAAGATCAGTTCTCAAAATCGGTTATTTATCGCATAAAATACTTAAAGGAAATAACTGTCCACAGAGGACACTACCGATAAAACTGAGAAGTAAACCAGATAAGCCAAAGACCCTGAGGACAAAAGTACTCAAGATTCTGAGAGAAATCAAAAATGACCTAAAAAGTAGAGACAAACAGTGAGTCTCATTACCTAAAATGTAAAGAAAGCTATGAAATTAGTTAATTAAATAGAAATAAATGAAGTATATATTATTAATTATTACTAGTTGTAACATCTGTGCACCTAAGAACATATTTGATCAGATGTCATAAAATTTATGTTTCTTGTTATAGTGGGAGATGTCAGTGACTTTTGCTTTTTTGCTTAGTTCTGTTCATTTTTTATGTTAGCTTTCTTCTCTTCTTCAATCTTGATGATCTGCCTTGCCCTGTTATTTCATCTTCTCTTTCATGTATTTTGTATATTCTCTGGAGTAAAAGCTTGTTTCTTTGTTATAGGTCTGCAGAGACCCCTGCATAACCCAGCCAAGATCTAAAAATGGGGGGTTTCCATGATAGCATACATATATATGAATAAAAAAAGTGCACTTACATCCTAATAGAAATAGATGATTGACAGAGATTAAACACTGATTTTATTAATTTAGAAAAACATTGAAGGAAAATCATGTTTGTAAATGAGTCCTAAAAAAAATATTTCAACACGATCTGCTGTAGCTATCGTGAGAAAAACTTCCCAGGTCTGCCTTCAAAATCAGATCTTTTCTGAAAGAATGACAAAGGGGGAGAAAAAAAGTGCTAATAAGTTGTCCTGTCTATCAAAAGGAGCACTTTAGTGTCCTGACCACAGTGGGAGATTGGAGATTGACTCTTTGGAGTTGAAATCAAAGAAGTGTTGTGGAGTCTGCCCCTGAAAAAAACAGGCTTTGTGGATACAATTTATTCAGAACTGACCATTATATAAGTGTACATTAATATCAGAATGCACTTTTTGTAAATCATTATGGGGCTGGGGAAGGAACTGCTAATACCCAATAATTCCAGTCTGATCATTCCCACTGGAATGATGACTCTCAGCCATTGTTTCAATTCAGGTTTTGTGAAAAGCCAGAGCCTGACTGGACACCAGGCAAAGCCAGGGCTTGGAACACAGAAGTACCTCAGACCTGCCCTCCTTTCAGCTTCATTAGGCTGGACTCTTGCTCAGACAATGGTCTCAGTCTCTAGACACAATCATTCTTATTTGTAAAACAAGTAACATAATTTATAATAAATCTTTCATTTAATTCAATAGAGCACAAACTGCTTTCAGAATACTGGTGGAATACAAAACTTTAGCCAACATAACCTAAATGTCCCATTTAAGCACACTTTGCCTTCCCGGATTCCTAACACAGTTCCACCCCTGGAAAAAAGTCTGGAATTTGTAAAAAATGAATTAACAATAAGAGACATCAAAATTAAGACTCTGAAGGACAAGCGTAGCTACACCATGGACCATATGAGAGAGAGACTCTTGTTCTCTGAGTCACCTGTTACCACGAAAATCATTCCAGGGCTCCCTCCAAATCACATCAGTGTCACAGGTCAACCCAGTGGGAGGTTTTCTTTGCAGTGTGATGTTTGCTGGATGACCTTGATTGCAGTGCAACGTTTGAGAATGACTGACACTGTGCCAAGATAGTATTGGAAAAGCTCTCAAATGCAACATTTTTTCACATCCATGTTGTAAGTTCTGTGCACTTCTAAATCTGCCTTCTAAATTCATTCTCTTAAGAATTCCTAAAATAATGGTTTTCTAGAATAATAATTGCCAAAACTTTCCATGGCTTGTTTTGCCTCCTTGAAAACTGTACTTACAAAAGTAAAATTTCATCCTTTGTCTCACCTCTACCTTTGAGTATTCTTCTCCTCTTTACAAATCAACAACCTCCTAATAATAGATACTTCACACAAGATGTGTTAAGTGGTGTTTTATATACGATGTTTTATAGCAAGGGATTACTCACAACACATCAGCTATCTAAACCAGAATATATTTTAACATAGAAGATCACTTTTTTTTTTTAATTATAAACTTTGCATTTTTAACTTCATATTTCCTTTTTCAATTTTTAGAATTCTTTGTTATCTGTAAAATCAGAATAAATCTATACCTGGTTTAGATAAAGAAGAAATTATAATTTTTGTTGATCTTAAATCTATTGTGCAGTTTTCATCTATTCAAGCAATCATCCTCACTCAAGGAAAAGCAAAAGAATAATTAACACAATTTATTTATGTTTGTGCCTATAATAAAAATCACTTTTGTTCATCATTGGGAAAAAAACCTTCTTGGAACAGAATTTAAGTTTTCTTTTTTTCTTTGCCTAGTTAAATGTCCTTCACTGTTTTTATCACTCCTCATATTATTTGTTGTGGTCAACTTCTGATCAACCTATTCTTGGACAAATGTATTTGTCCTCTTTATGGGATTGATTCTTTGATTACAGACTGTCTGGTCAAGTTTTTCTCCGCCACTACATGAGCAGCACAGACAACATTGTTACTGCTCACTCTGCTCACTAAACATCTGTGCCATGAAAAGATATTGCCTTGGAAATGAATTAAGCATGAATCAGTTTTTATATCCCCATATAAAACAAATATGAAATAAATCAAATTATTGTTTAATATGCTTAATTATCTTTTAATGTGTCTCAAGTCACATAGCATATGTCCTGTAAAAAGCACTTGGTTTGGTCCTGTGAACATGTCATGTATGTCTTAATGATGAGAGATGGCACAACAAGTTCCTGCCAGAGTCAGAATGCACTGAAAAAAAATGAGTTCCAATATAGATTCCTACTCTAAAAACCGTGTTAATAGAGGCATATTTCATTTCAAAAAGGGTGAATTAATTAGAAATTCCTTTCTCTGAAAACAGTGAATAATCCGTTTTATTGATTAATGTTTATCAGAGAATCACTGAGGTTGGAAGGGACCTCCTGAGCTCAGCTACTCCAACTCCAAATCAGGGTCAACTAGGGTGGGATGTCAGGGGCCTTGGGCCAGTCTCATTTTCATTATCCTCAAGAATGGATATTTCACAGCCTGTCTGGGCAAACCTATTTGACCACCCTAACCGCCGAAGTGTGGGGGTTTTTTAAGTTTAACATTTCCTGTATCATGAGTTATTCACGTTACTACTCGTCCTGTCCCTAGGCACCACTAACATCTGATTGTGGTTTTTAAAGGGACTTAATTCTAATAATTGTTTATACAACACAATTAATTGTAAAAAATATATATATTTGCAATTCTTGAAAAATACCAAAGGTAACTCAAAGTCTGTCTTCATAGCTGAATCCCTGTTCTCGGTGAACACTGAACTTTCAGAATGTGATAAAGCACCTTTCAGTAATAAATTTAGCAGTAAAAAGGACTTTGGAAACTAAAAGAAATAGCAGATTATTTCTAAATGGAATAATAATATTTGCTTGGCTCAAAACAAAAATGGGATGTAATCCAAATTATTTTGTGGACTAATATCACTGAGATCAGCAATTTTCTGTTCCAAGAGTTCACATTTAGTCATTAAAGTCTAGATTATGTGTATCTCTAATTAGATACACTTTTACTTTGCCTACATATACTACAAATTTATATATCTACACATGTATTATCATGTATTCAGTTGGGCAACATTTAATTTACTAAGCTCTCCATTTCTAACAAGTCTGATATAAGGAACCTGTTAAATGTCTTCAATATGCTCACCTTTCACAGTGCTTAATAAAGTCAAACACACTCTTACAGCTCCTTCATGACAAACTTACTGGCAAAGAAACAAAATCTTTAACGGAGTGAACCCATCTGAAGGTGGTGATTGAAAGCATTTTCACATCTCGGGAAAGGAGCATTTTAACACTGCACATCCTGTCAGGCCTTCAAGTGCTCCAGATAACACCTTTGATGCAGCATCTTCAAGTATCAGGGTGAACTTTTGCCATTGATTCTACTGTAGAATTAGATCCATGCATTGTACTCACAGACTGTTGTATTCAAATGATAATTTTCACTTGCTTCTTGCTATTCTCAAGGAAATAACCAGCTCCACATGACTCATCATGTTGTGGGAGTTCAATGCCAAGCCTGCTTGCCCACAAAAGAAAATTACATAATTATACTAAATTTTGCAAATCAAAAACTTCTTTGTAATTGCCTTAAGATTATTTTATATTCCATTCTCAGAAGATGCTTCCCTGTGTAGCCATTTAGAAGGAACATTTATTACAAAAGTTAATTACAGATTCTTAAAGAATTAAACATTTTTTTTTTTTTTTTATCTTTTAGGATTTTTTGGTTCCAAAGAATATCTCTGTTTCACACATGTCTGAATTTTGGGGTTATGCTTTGGGTTTGCTCATATTCTTGACAATCTGATTAGGAAAATGTCATATATTTTCCTTGTACATGTATCTGACCTGTACATCATTTTTATTGAAATGTTATACTATTGGGCAAAAAAATGCCAAACAAAAGAGCACTGTTCTTCCTAATAGTCTCTGAACTAATTTTAACTTCAGAAAAATACTTTAAATTAATAAGTAAAGGAAAAATTACAGAAGCATTTTAAATAACATGGTATTTCAACATATAGGTGAAAACAGACAGGGCTTTCAAAATATCACTTCATTGGAGCAAAGAAGGGCCAGGGAGAAAATTGACTGAAAAATAAAAGTTTTTCCACTTTCTGACATATATTTTTGTGGGGCTTCTTGGAGTCCAACACTGCCAATCCAGCAATCAGCAGCTATTTCTGACATGTTGTTTCTAACTTAACTACAGTCTGTCACTTTAATCTCAAGAGAATGTTATTGCCTAGGAAGACTGAACTGGTAAGGGGGAGAAAGAAACCAGGAAAATCACTTCTAATTACTGTTATGTCAATTTGGAAACTGACTGAAAGCATCAAAAATCTATCCTTATTTCTTACAAGAGAGTGGAACCAAAAAATAGGCTCAGCTTAAACCACATCTCTGCCTGATTCCTGAGAAGGCATTTCACTATACAGGATTTATGGACTCCAGGCAGGTGGGGAGAGGTAAATAGAGGACTTCTCATAATTTAATGACAACTGGTCACACAGTTCTCTTTAGCCAATTATAATGCTTCAGAAAATTGGATTTTGATGAGGCTTCTGCACCTTACTTTCCTCTCCCTCTGCATTTCCTACAAGGGGCTATTATGTAAAATATGGACTGAAAGCTACCCCACACTCTGCATACTTCAAGATGTTTTATTACCTTCATGAGCACTAGTCACCCTTCTTCTATTTACCACCTGCTAACAGAAGGGGGAAGAAAAGAAAATAAAATACATGCTGTGGCAGTCACTGGCATTTTCTCCCTTCTTCAGCACTTCCCTCTGGTTTTCTCTGAACATTCTGTAAAGCAGCTCTTGCTTCTTCTCACTTTTCCCCTTTACCTCCATACGTTGAAAGCAGAGAGAGGGAACAGAATTCTTAGTCTTACACTGTTTTCCCTCTACTTTGGGGACAACTTTGAGACATGTTTCATAGCCACTTGACAGATTCACAACTCCTTCTACCTGAAACCTGGATGAATTCCAGTCTCATAATTGCATTCCACCTACCCAAAATTCTCCCTTTAGTTCGCATTGCCTATAAACTCCCACTGAAACTAAAGAGAAAGGCAGACAGGATTTGGTTCACTGGTCTAAGACCATTATATACAATGAACCAATTGTTCGAAAAGCTACTGAAACCATTTCCAAAGACCTGGGCTGGAATACTGAATCGAAAGCTGTCACTGACCAATTAACATACTCGTCTGTGACAGCATTTAAGCTGCTGTTCTGCTTAATTCAAAGTGGTGTGGAATGAAAATATTTTGATATGGAATCCACAACTCATAAGCCAATGCAGAATCTAAATTTTATGATAACATTTCCCCTTTCTGAAAAGTATGAAGTGGCTCCATTTTCACTTCAGTGGGGAACTAAAAGTTTCCAAAACTTTCTTTTCCAGGAAAGAAAAATGTCAGTCACTAGTGGAATTTGCTTTTCAGGTCCTAATGTAAATCTCAGTCTTGGGTTAGAAGAGTGACTTAAATCTCCTAGAAGTTCTAGGTTTTCCTTTCTTTATTAACACCTTGCAGTCATCCAGATTTTCACTTGAACTTGAAATACATTGCTAAATATTTGCAATGCTCTAACTCATGATTACTATACTGATCACGACACCCAGAGGAAGATCAACCAGTCAGAAGGACTGACATTTGCAAGATAAAAGCAGTTTAACATGAGTTAAATATGAACCATTAAGTAGTAAGATTTTCAAGACTTGCAAGATCTTTTGAAGTTTAAAATTTAAAGCCAGAACAGAGAAGATTAATTAGTAAGAGGCATAAGTGTGGCATCTTGATGCATATGGGAAGAGTGGGTATAACTATGCATACAAAAAACTGATCTTAAAGAAAGAAAAATCATCAGAACATTAAAAAAAATGAGAAAAAATATGTGAGATAGAGTCAAGACAGAAAGACAAAAGGAATTTTAAAATGAGGACAGTAGAAGAGAAACTAAATTGATGTAATTTCCTGCTTAGGGTTTCAGTTAATTATTTTCCTTTTGTTTATGGCAGCATTATGAAATCAGCATTTTCTTTTCCCTATTATATATGCATCGTAGTAAAGTTTGTGGTGTTTAGATTTGCTACTAAGTTGACAGAGGGATTTTGTCAGTAATTTGTTTTGGTTGCTCACTTATTGTCAGTCTGTTGTGATATGTATCCACACAGAACATATTTGTTTGCCTACTGAGTAGGAGGAATAAAAAGAGGACAAAAAACTGGTGTGGACATGATGACCTCCCCTGTGAATTTTACTAAGTGACTTAATGGTTGCTGTGATTTGGTGTGACTCTCATGCTCTGTTAGAAACAGTGTGATAGACCTGATGGCCACACACAACACGCACCCAAACGACATGTTTTCCCCTCTGTGTCAGTTGTATCCTCCCAGGAAAGCACTTTGAAACATGCTGAGTGCTGAGTGTAGAGCTGGCTTGGTCTGATGGATAATAACATGAAATAGGGAGCCAGAAAACTCTGTCTTAATTCTTTTTTTTCTCTCTCCCAACTCTTATGCCTTAGGGAAGTCACTTAACTTCACTAAGAACCTACTGTACCTCCAAGGAAAAAAACAAAACCAAAATAAACAGGCTTTCCAAAGCAGATTCAGAGTCTCAGCAAATATTTTGTTTACTACTTTGAAAATGCAAAAGCCAATAAAAGCTGGATATCTGGGGTGTTATGTACTTTAACAAATGAACAAAATGCATATTACAGTCATCTGGGTGTGTGTGGAAATAGTCCTCTTTCTACAGCGAAAGCATGAGAGTGCCAGATTCTGATCTTAGGGACATGTTATCAGTGTCAGGACAATTATAATATTCATCAATATTCACTAAGAGGATACCATACAAAATTGCATCTACACTGTTTGAAGTTAGCAAAACCAAATATTTTCCATCAATCTTGAGAATTGTCATTAGACTTTCTCCTGTGGACATTACTGGATCCATCTAACAGTTGTTCTGTGTGTCAGGACAGGCAACAACCCTTATTTTTCCTGGACACTGCTGAGCCTCCTAAAGCAGCCTGCCTTACTTGCTTTTCAGTTATTAATAAGATTTGCATCTGCTGTACCTAATATTCCCTGATCATTTTGTCTAGTGGTAATGGTTTACCTTTTCCTTTTGAGTTACTGCAGATGTTTGCTGATTATGTGCAAACTGCAGCTGCCTTTTAAACAAGCTACAAAATTATTACAAAATCCACTGGACATCAGAAGAAAATTTCACTGGCAGCAGGTTTTCCAGATGATGAAGAGATAGAATGCTAAGAAAAACTAATTTACTTTTTGTATGAGGTAGAACGGTTCTATTCCTCTGGGCCTTTATTCCTGTGCTTGCCACTTTGCAAATGAAACACACCACATGAGGACTGCATGGAGAAAAGCATCAGGAATGCTAAGTTAGTCTTGAGTTGCACAGCAATATAAAATGCATTGGTTCTGGTTAAAATCGATTTTTACCTTGGAAGTAAGTATTGGATTCACTTTCTCTCTCTCCCCAAACACTTTGGACAGATGGAAAATGCCACTGTAACTGCTGTATATTACACTGGTAAATAAACAACCAAGCAATCCAGAAATCTTGTTGGTAGTGTCAGTGAAACTCATTCTCATTGTTTCCCTGCAAATGGGAATGAAAGCCTCCGGAATGAAGTCAGGGAGTTCATCTGTGTTGATTCAAAAAATGAGCAATTCCTCTTCCCTCCCTCCCTCCCCCAGTACTAACAAGATATAATTGGAGCAGAGTAGTTTTCAGAAATTCAGAATCCCTAGTTACTATGGAATAGTCAAAAGAAAGGAGAAGAAGAAATGGAACAGGAGCCACTCCATTTATGTTCTGAGCAGAACTTTTTTAAAGGTTTTTCATTTTCCTTTTCAAAAAAAAAGAAACATTCATGAAGGAAAAGGGCTACATAAAATGATAGATACAAAAATTTGTATACTGCTGTAATAAATATAGCAGTGCTGCATTTTTCATGCTTCTCTTTAAATTAGGATAAAATTACTGATTTAGGTTTTTTTAGTAATTACTGACTTTAGGTAAAGATACTGGTGAGTATTGATAAGATTAGGTATACTAATAGAACCCAATTTTCATAATCTTTTGAGGGCCCAAATGACTTTGAATATCTTAACCTTGTAAAATTAATTCAAGTATTTTTCCAGCATGAAAATCAAGGAACTATAACACTTGACAAACATTTGCAAGCTTTCCATATGTACCTCTTTACAGTCTTTGTGAAAACTGAAATGTACAACCAATTTCTGTTATATGATAAAATATTCAGTACTATTTGAAAAAGGGTTATGCATGGCACCGATTCTTGTCATCTAAAGAGAGCATAATTGGTCAATCTGGGTCTCTAAAACAGACTTTCACATGCATTTCCTCAGTAATTCTTAGGCAGCATCAACTATACCCCTTAACAATCTACTTACACAAAATAAAACTACAAGAAACATCATTAGATTAGAAGATTGATATTATTGATTATTATGATTTGATCAATTGAGAAAATCATAACTGCCTTTGCTCCTCTTTCATTATATCCTGATGCCTTACACAGACTTAAGGTACAGACTGAACACACTGGACCAGGTATTTTGCTTCAACATCAAGGAACTTTTCATCTGACTTGACAATAAAGTTATTTTGGCTTTGCATTGCCAGGCTACAGATTAAAAATACTGTGGAACATTGGTAGTATCTCATTCAGCTGATTCAGAACTGCTCTAAACATTTGATTAATTAGTGTGCACTGGCCATTTTGTTTTGTTTGCTTGTACCTGTAGAGATTACTCTGACAGACAGACAGACAGACAGACAAGCATGTCAACCTGCACTGCTGGATATTCCAGTAGTTAATTAATCTGATATCATTACCTTGGGAACAAGAGCCTGAATCAGACAGGGGGAGAAAACTGTTTCTGCTGGGCACAAGTTTCTAAAATGTTTAAGTTTCAGACTCTGAGGAAACAAAACAGCCTTGAACTTTAACACAAATTACAAAAAAAAAAAAAAAAAAAAAAAA
>NW_020955269.1:167483-235655 GCF_003031625.1 Empidonax traillii
TATCCAACCTATCCATCTGAACTGATAGGACTTTTTTTGCCCAGAGAACTTTAGGTGGGTAAAATGCCAGCAGATTTCATCAATAGGGTTCATCAGGATCTAAGATGTTCCTGTGAGATTACAAAGGTCATGGACAGGCATAAAGGAGAAGAGGTTCAAGCATTGCCAGTTTAGATTTTATAGTGTTAATGAAAACATTTGGTGAAAATTTTCTGTAAGGCTACTTAGGGTTGGGCGGTGAAATATGAGTAAACTTTAAAAAAATGGTAAGGCACTGGAAGTGATGAAAAAAAGAACTTACAAGATGCAGATTGAAAGAGAGTTGTGTATGAAACTAGGACACAAAGCTTGAAAAGAACATTCTCCAGCCCAAGAAATCTCCTGCCTACTGCCAAATACTGCAGATAGGAAGCACCCACTGTGTTGGTGAACACAGTGCACTACAGCACCAGCACACTGACAATGCTGGTGTGCATTAACACAGCAGGCGCTGTGCAGTGGAGGAATTAAATATTGTAAGAGTCTTCACCTAGCAGAAACTGTTGTTCCTCCACCTCCCAGCTGTTTTCCTCTTTCACTGTGGGTGTTGGAGAACTGCACAATCTGGTTTAAAGTGTGGTAAAAGTCATTATCTTTCTGTTGTAATTCCTATTTTCTTTTGTATTCTTTGTGAGGCTTCTGCAAATCCATCCACTACTTCTCTGCTGCATTGTATAAATCACAGATATTTGCCCTTAAACATTAACTAATATTTTCTTGACTTTGCATGCAAATTCTTATGAACTGGGAATACTCTTCTCTCAGTTTTATTCATCTGCACCACTACAGGCATTTTTGCATTATGGTGCACCACACTTTTACTATAATCTCCATTTACCTTGTTATCTAATCAAGCTGCATCTAACAAATATAACAAAACACTTACACATTCTCTATCTTTTGGTGTACTTCTTACTTTTTATGTGAAATGCCACATTTTGCATATCTGTACTAAACTCTCCCATAGTTGAATTCTGAACTTCAGAGCTTTATGCTGTATGAAATGTCATTCTTCAGGCTTGAATAAATTCTGATAAAATACAGAGATTTCTCTTCCCAACTCCCCAAAATACATCCTTTTCCCCCAAAAGACTCCAAAGTTTTCTGTAAATTATTCATGTTGTGATCAAATATACTCTTTCAACATATGGAAAAACACTTGGTTGAACTAAGAATTAGCTGTCTTTTATCATTCTTTTCTCTTCCTGGATGTCAGACCTATGAACACTGACCCACACAGTCTTCTACACTTTTTAAAATCAAGCTGATTTGTCTGCTATTGTGATGTAATATATATCAAGAGAATAATGCTTCCAAGAAAACTGGGTGAAACTGCCTGTAAACGATTTGCTTGTTCAAGACTGGATTTTCTGTGTGGTGGATTTATATTTTTTCTGAATTACTGGCACAGAAATTATCAGTTTGCTTTGCCAAGTTGAGCACAGTGAATATTTTCCCTTGTATAATTCTTCTGGGGAAAGATACAGGGATAATGAGACATATTCGTGTACTTAAAGTATACCCAGTTAATACAGAGTCACAGTGACAAGAAATTAAATTCTAAATGCTCCTGTAATAAAAACAAATCTCTGAAAGCCTCAGAAAAGGCAGAAAGAGACCTCATAAAGGATAAGACCTTAATGTAATAATGGGGAGAAAGGACAGATATTGGGGGGGGGGCGGGAATTGGGATGATCATAAACTAACACTTGCATAGTTCTGCCTTAGTCCTTACCTGTATCCAGCTTATTGTGCTTTTCATTGCAGCACCTGAGTGCCTTCAAACATCTTCTGGGACGTTTTTAGAGGCTACTAATTCCCATGTAAAATAAATTATTAAATTACAGTTAAGTTGGAAGGTTAAAGTATAATTTTTAAAGCAAATGGAAATTTATAAATATCATTGCTGTTACATCCTTTCTCAGTCCTTTTCTTGGGATTTTGTGCATTGAGTGTCAATCTGGACCTCAGGAATCTCTATGTGTTTAATTAATAATGGTCTTATGCCATCAAGAACAGACTATATATGGGGACTCCAAATGTGCTATCCTCCTTTCAGTTATGAAACAAAGACTGGTTTGAATTGAAATCTATCTAGCAAGAGTTTCACTCTAACAACATGGCTCAAAACTTAGTGCGGGAACTGAAGTCACACAATAAATACAGACCTTATTAGAAGACAAGTTCATCATTACCCCTTTTTGGCATCAACTGTGTGAAGAGCTGTGGTACACCAGGAGAGGCAGAAATGTGTCTCAGAAACTTTACACTTGAAAGAGCAGCACATGGGATTAAATATCAGACTGATTACTGTGCTCTCAGAAACAGCCCAGAGAGGCCTGATAACAGAAAAGCTTTATTTTTCGCTCATCTTCCTCCAATCTGTTTTTACTCTGCCACTTTCTAATGTTTCTTACAGTTATGGAAAGTCTGAGATTATTGCTCCATTTTCATAACAGAAAAAGAAAACACTAAATGTTTCTCATTGAAAGTTGTGTCACCACCGGGTCTTTTGTTTCACTACTAAAGGATGTACTTTAAGATGTTAATAAAAGCTAAACAGTAAAAATATTCACTTAATCTAGAACATTTGAGAAAATATTTAGAGAATGTTTTAACAGAGATTTTTCAGTTTTACCTTCTCCTGGATGAGGTAAAAATCTGGAATTGATTATCAGAATCATAATGTGACAATTCTACCCTTTATTAATTGTGAAAATATAAAGGTGGAGGAAAAACCTGCATATTTTTCATGTGTCCATGTGTGTTTATTTTCTAAAATGTAATAACTAGTCTCCTTACAAGATTGTGTACTGAGCACATCTGTTTGAACTTGACTTCAATCAAGCTGTAATTGGGGCAAAACATCCTTTTCAAAGTCACTGTGTCCTAAAAGTGATAAATTATAGAAGGATGGAAAGGCAGAACAAAGATAGGAAGTCTTCAGAAGAAACTGCCAGACATCAGTTCCTATACATTTACATCAGAGCAGCTCATGTAGTACTAATACGGAATTCATAGCTAAATCTCAGATTTAAAAGAGGTCACACGCCACATGACAGATATCTTGTAGAACAATCTTGATAATTTATTCAGCAAGATGGTATCAACTACGACACGACAGTGGGGAAGGGAAGTAGAAACAGACAGAGCAGGTTGAGGAGAGATGTGGTAGAATCATAATATGTTCTACAGGTCTTGGAGCAGGAGGAGAAAATTACTAGTATGAGCCGAAACTAAAAATGAGAACTAAAGGTAGGTAAAATAATATAATAAAGGAAGTTAATAACACAGCGTCACGTCTGTATGATAATTATAGTGTCTAAAAACAGGAGTGGAAGCAAAAAGCACTGCAGCTGGAAAATATAATACAGAAGATAAAGAATAAAGTGAACTATAAGACAGTGATTGAAGGGCATACAGCAATGAGCACAAAAAAATGGAGAGAGCATAATATACATTTAGGACCACAACACTTGAGGAAATCTTCAGTAATTTAGATGCAGGAAAAGAAAAAAAGTTATGTCATTTACATAAAATTGTTGAATAAAATATAAAAAGAGAGGAACATGCAGTAAAAAAATGTATTTGCAGGGGCTAAAAAAAGATGAAGAATGAAGATAAATAATTCTGTATAAAAATGATAAATTAATAGAGTTCTCTTACAAAACAGGAAATTAGCAATGACAGAAATAAACAGAAATAAACTACAGTACATTGTTAGCAGAGAGAAAATTCTTCGGGTCATAAGCACATAAAGAGCTACTAAAAAATAAACACACTAACATTGTCTGTGGTAACAACAAATTAATTAGTGACTGAGAAAAATGATGACGTAGTTTTGTTGCACTTCATTTCCCCAATTAGTAAAATTATTGTTTGTAATAGAAATTTTTAGGAGCTCTAGTTTTGAAAAGGGCAACACAGGAGCATGTGGAATTTGTTACTGCCATGGTTTAACCCCCCAGCCTGCAACTAAAACACACTTTCTCATCCTAAATCCAAAACACAGCACTGTACCAGCTGCTAGGAAGAAAACTAAGTTCCAGACAAAGCTGGACAGCTACTTAAATTGCTCAGAGGATTTCTCTAAAAGCCTTTAAAAAAATGGGGAAAACATGCATTGGAAATCTTCTGTTAGTTCAGTGAAGCTTATAGGAATATCTTCTGACTTCAGCAGAGACCAGGTTAGATGATCAGTAGAGATTCCCTTTCTCAGGGGAGAGATGGAAAGCAGCTGTATTTTGCCCTTCCCAGTAACCAAAATCCAAGTCTAGTGGCTCTCAAGGAACAACAACTCACTTGCTTATCCTTCAGTTATTCATGACAATAATTTCAGCTCACAGGTAGGTTGAAGGATGAAGTATGGGGAGCCAGAATTACACAGCATAATTCCTAGAGAAATTGCATCTAATTAAGTGTGACTGTTACATGTTTGAGTTCTGTATAAGATTGTTACATACAGATTGAAAACCCCTGAATGGTGTTTGATTTTCAGATTAAAAAAAAAAAAAAAGACATATTGAGAAAAAACCTTGCAGGATTTTTTTTTTTCCCTTTTTTCTTTTTTTTTTCCAGAAATGGGCCACTTACTACAAAGACCCAATCATTTCTAAATCCCAGGATGGAAATTGATGCTGTTTCTGTCAAGGTAGATTTCAACAGTCATTGAGAAAAGATAGAAACTAATTCAGCACTAGTTCGTCATGCCTCTGTTACAGATCTATTCTCTCTGTCCTCTGTGCTTGAGCTCAAAACACAACTTGAATGGATGCTCTGGGAAGCAACAAATTAGGAATTTCAGTTCTGGCATAGCAGTTGTGCTATTTTTATCCACATCAAGCAACGTAAAAACTCTCCTCCATTGTGGTCACTTTAATTAGAAAGGTGCTTAGCTGAGTTAGCAGATAAAACAAAAGGCTAAGGGAAAGAGGAAAGGTCAGCAGTTCTGTCACTCTCAGTAGTGTCCCATCTTGCCAGCTGAAGTGGCAGCACATGCCTTTCCTACTCCAAGTGAATATAAAATCTTTCAGTTCTACTTACAAGAAATGTGTTAAAATTGCGTAAGTAGTAGATATAAAGGGTAGTAGATATAAACTGTTCATTAGCAAAAATGTGGAATCGTGTAGTTGCTTTTTTCCTAACAATAGAATGTTCTTTATCACCATGTCCAAAGGCAAAACTTTGTCATGTGTCTCTAGAGATGCACAGAAAGGAAAAAAGATCATGACTTCATCTGTGGGAAACTTGTCTCCATCAGCAAAGTATACCAGCATGGAAACCCCTTTTTTATAGAGGGTGCAAAAAATGTTAAGTAGGATTTTAAGAACCTCTGTAGGAAGCAATTCCTTTGTGTATTTATCCTTCCATAGTTGTCCATACCTGCCAGTATGACATATCCTTTGCACATCCTGGGAAAGGAGGGTTATATTACAAGTCACACAGGGTAAAAGTAGAGCATGAATAGCACAATTATCAGAACTTCTCATTTGATCAGCTTGTAGAGGATAAATTAGCTTCAGGAGGAGGTACAGACTAAAGCAGTATGTCTTCAGACTGCTGGCTTATCTTTTGCAATGGTATTAGAAAAAAACATGAAAGAAACAAGGAAACAAAGAAACATCTTACTTAGCTGCAGGGATTAGGCCACTGTAATTGCTCAATATACCTTCCTCTGAGACTGGTGGAATCAGTGATCTAAGTCACTCAGCACATTTGATATTCCTGGGGAATTTCAGTCCAGGTGCTTCCACACTTTTTGTTGTTGTTTGAAGTTTTGTACTGATAGCAGGAAGACACTGTAAAGTAGGAGATGAGAGATCAAATCAAAACTTCTATCAAAAAGCAAAACATTTCAGGTCTATCCTTCTAAAAGACATACCTGAGTATTCTCAAATACAATTAATGCCTAACCAGACACGATCCAATCCTCTGGACAATAATGTTAGGGACAAGATGGGCAGCTCTGTTTAGATAACGGAGTTTGAAATACATGAATTTGATTAATAGTGCACAAATTCTCAATATGTATTTTGGGATCCTGACAGCTGTGATCAGTTCATTCTGCTGTCTGCTAACACCCAAACTGTTCCTGTGCTGTGGAGACAGGACACCAGGAACAAACTTCAGGCAGACTTACCAAGGATTGTGTGGGTAGGCAAAGGAGAATTGTATGAGCTTGGACTACTATTACAAGTTGCCAATCCATGTTCTACTTCTCACACTGAGCCAAGGATAGCTTTGATACAAAAGCAATCAGAAGCAGAAGTCCCCGCCAAGCAAATGCCATGAATATAAATAAGGGATAGAACCAGGCTGCTGGATGGCTACATTTCCAGTCAATTAACATTTTTTTAATTGTTGTATTGGAATTTCTAGTGAAGTGGAATAGCATATTTGAATTTGGTTGGTTTATTAAGAGAACAATTCTCTAGCCCACCTGGCAGCTGACGAAGAGCAAGCTGAGAGTATCCTGCCTTCCCAGTCTCTCAGAATTTTCTGTCTTGGTGGAAAGAATCAGGACAACGAGCTCCTTGATTTCTACAACAAATATCAACACTCATGCATTCTTAACAAACAAACAAACCAAAACCCCACACTATTTATATGAAACTTGCATTTTCAGTGAGGAAATTCCTTCTCTGGAAACAACTCCAGAAACTCAAAACTGACTCTGTTAAATCGGCATTTGCTGTTAGAAAATAGAAACAAGTCTAGTAGAAGTCTCTCTCTGTTCCAGTGCCATGTCACCTGTGGGGGCACAGTAGGAAGTTATCACTCAGGATCACTGCACATGTGCCCACTTAGATATTTTGTCTGCATAAAGCAACTAAAATATATCTCAATTGATTTTTTTTATGGAATTGAAAAATGTCTCATTTGCACCGGAACCAATATCCTAAATAGCAATGCAAACCAGTCATCCTAAATAGCAGTGCAAAATGAGCTTATTTACTATGACAGTAAGCAACAATTTTGCACCTTGTTGACTAGGACTCTGGTTTTCATTTTTCCCTGACAGGTTGAAATTATTTTCTGGGTTGATAGACAAGAACTCACAAGAAGCCCTGTAATTTAATTCATCTTTCCGGTTCTCCATTAAATATCCGAAATATGCGTATTGCAATAACCTTGCAATAACTCACAACTCCAGCTATAATAGGTCTCCTATATTATCCTAAAATAATAATAAAGTCAAACCCCATGATCACTAGGAAGCAAATAAGTTTATCCATTAGCTTCAAAATCCAAAAGCCTTGAAGATTCTTCAAAGGAATCCAAGATTCTCCAGAATTCTCAACCTTTAAGCCACCTGAAATATTTTCCTAGGTTTTCCTAATAATCAACCTGCAAGCAAAGGAAGTAATTTTCTCTGTAACTTTTTAGACATTTTTATCTAAATTTTTATAACACCTTTTCTGCTTCTTTATTGTAACTATTAATAGGCCCTTGCAAAAGATCACTTGTAGTTTGCTCATACAGAAAGACATTTTATTGAATTAGCGAGATTATGGTACTTTGGTTAGGAATACTTGCAGTAATTAGACTTAATATAAGAATTCTCACAGCTGATCAGAGGTGTTGTGAATACCTTATTGCAAGGAAAAGAGACAGAAATTGCTTGCATTTCTTATCAAGAAAATTATATTTCCAAATATTTTTTTTTGTGATGGCTCTATCATCAAATTTAACAAACAAGGAAAATTGATCCAGAGATAATACCTTTGCTATTACCACTAAATAGTATCTGTATCAGTAAATCCAAAGGATAACTGGTATTTAATTGCTAACAAATTGTGCTGATTTTCAATTGGAATCTGTATGAAGCCTTTTCAATTATACCTATTGATAAGTGAGGTTTGATTTAGCAGCTTTATGTCCTGAAGGATTCAAACTGCAGTGCACAGTGAGACGTGCAGCAATAAATTGTCACTTGGTAATGACACCAATTGTCTAAGAAGCAGTTATTTATTGTAGCCATTAATGTTCAGTCACTGCAGGACTAAAGTATCTCTCCCTTTACAGATCAATATTTTAGTTTGGGGAAGAAACTTGGGGTGCATTCCATCGATGCCCAGTTTGGTGAAAAGAGGCAGATATGATTATGGATGCCTAAAATGCATTGATTACTTTATGTGCCATCAGTCACTTCTACACTAATCTCTGAGACTTCATGGACTAGCTCAAGCAGTGTGAAACCAAATATTGAAACTCTTCCACTAATATTTATAGACAAAATGTCATTTTCTTCATAATATTGATTCAGTTACATCTATTTTTATATGTAGCATAAGTACCCAAAATGCATAAAATTCCCAGAGATATGTTCGACTGTGTAGGTATCAAAATAGAAATGCTTTTCTTAGATCTCCAGTTGCTACTGACTGTGAATACTTTAAACTACAGGGAAGGATACAGACATAGGTTCCAAAATAAGCTTTGAATTTCCTCCTTAGGAAGATCTGTGACTTTTAAAACACAGGTGAGATTTCTTCTCAGTGGATAGTAATTTTGGTTTTTGAGATACAGAGGTGCAAGCTGTGTTATGAGACACCGAGTTAAGAACAAAAACAACTCTAAATACCAACGACAGTTACACATGAAAGGCAAATCACTCTCATTTGTGCCAGGATGGGTGGATAAAAATCCCCCCCCTCCCAAATTCTATTTATTTTAATAAATGAACAAGTATTCTGGGAAAACAAACAAACAAACAAACAAAATCACCACACCATCAAACTGTAAAAACCCCAATAAATCTGTTTCCTTGCTTCCCTTTCGAATGCAATAATAGCTATTTCTTCACAAAGGCATAGTGTTTACTACGAAATCTGCTCCTAGGGTAAGCTATTATTACTTCAGCAGTCTCCAGGCTCCAAAAGGAATGAAAATGGTTTCAAAAATGCAGGATGTTCCTGAAATGGAGAAATGGATGATGAATTTGTGCTACTTATGGCACCTTGGCGACTGTTTGTTTTTCACCACTAACTGAAGGGACTGCACAGAGCAGCCACTTGGAAGCAGGGCCAGGTGGAGGACTTGGTAACACAGAAGGCTGCCTCACCTGCAGGAAAGAAGCAAACCTGGCAGTGTGGAACATCTATTATTCATCTGCAGTAATTTGTGGCCTGGTAAGAGCTGATGAATCCAATTTTGAGAGCATTTTACAGCAAGTTAAGAAATTTACAAAGGAAAAACCAGCAAAAATATTCTTTCCTGTACAAGAAATAAGGTAAAATGATCACTGGAAATCTGATAACCAGACTGGGGTTAAACAATCAGTGGTCAGCTGGAAATAGGAATGTTGGGGTCTATGGCAAAGGTCTGGTTCCCTCTCAGATTGTGCAGGTGAAGCAGCAGAAGAAATGAAAGGGAGAAGCTCTGGTTCTCTGCAGGTGATCTGGAATACGGTGAAAGATCTTCCTCACTCACAAACAGTGGGAAGGGGACAGTCCAGGTAAGCTCTGAAACAATCACCAGAGCACCTCCAGCCAACTAAAGTCGCATTTGCTGGGGCAGTGACTGAGAACAGCAGCACAGAAGCTGCTTTACAAGGGCCTAAATTTGTTTTAACTGAGATTGATTTTATGGAATCATGGGTAGGACAATCCCTTCATTTTAGCTGATCTGCATCTATAGAATAGCAACATGGTACTTGTTCCATTAACAACACAAATACAGGGAAAACGCTCATGCATTCACTGGATCTATATCTGGGGTTGTGCCAGCCTTCTACAAATTTGGCTACAAAAGGAAGATATTCCTAACAAATGGAATTCATGTGCTGGTTAATGCAATGGGGAACAAACAGAATTTCTACTTCGTCCAGCGAAGCAGAAAGAAACAAACTAATCTCGATTTTCTTTTTCTTCTCTGTGTCATAAGACTAAAATTAACACAAATGTTGTTCATAATAAAAACCTACATTTGTTGACTTTGAGAGTGATGTGATGGCAACTAAATTTAAGTTTTGTTCGTAAATAATGACTTGTCAAGTAAAGGAAAAAATCTTTTTAAAGGAGAAGTTAATCACTAACATAATTGCCAAGTCTATTAAAATAAAAACTCATTTCACTAGTTCTCTAACTTCTTATGAGCTACAACTTATACTATGTTACAAATCCTCCTAAAGGTAATAAATCTGACATAGAAAAAATTAATACAAAATCTAATTACATTTAATTTGATTAAATTAGAATGGTCTTTTTTCTGTAATCTCATTTAGTTCAAAACATTTATAAAACAGCGAAATTATTAACAAGCCCTAAAAAAACCCACATATAACATTATTGACTTCAGCAACTGTCTACCTTCCTCACCAAAATAGAAGAGATGAGAATGGAAATCTCATGTTCTGGGCCAAATTCTGCCACAGGCAGCCACTTTCTATGCTCTGCTGACCTCAATCTGTGTTACTCAGATCTACAGTTTTAAAGGCAGAGAAGAAACAGGGCATAGGGAGATTAGAGTGTTTCCAAGTCCCTATTTCTCTGAAAATATACGGGAATCTCACTGCTATTTTCCTGAAAGTGAAAAAGAATCTCACTGCTTGTCTCATCACATTTACCCAAAAAGAATTCCCAATTCACAGTAGTAAAAACCTCTTCCTTTTCAGGAAAGGAGCTTTGTTCTGGCATAAGTTTGGGTCAGGTGTTCTGTCCATTGCTGATATTGCTGATCTTAATTTATGTGTGTTGGGACAGTCATGCTCTACATTTCCCAACCGAGGAATTAAATCTTCCATCTGATAGAGGGCCAGACCAGCAAATCTGCTTCAAAGCAACTCCTGGGTGTCTTTCACAGGGCACAGTTTAACCAAGCTGAAAACCCCAGGTATTCAAACTCGATGCTTTCAACAGGAGGAACTTTTTAGAATGCTGTTTTCTCTCTCTTTCTGACAAAGCTGACTTTGTAAGTTCTCTACTGATTATTCTCAAAACAGATTCCTCTGAAGAGATGTGAGGCTTCCTTCTTGATGTGTTTTGCTAATCATGCCTTTAAACTCTGTTCACTGAAGAGAAGACACTTTGGCAGGCAAAGAAACTTACCTTGTGTCAAAAATTTTCTGCACAGGTACCATCAGCAGGCGATTAAATGGTGATTAGTTTCTACTGGCGACCACCAAGAAGCCTTTTTAACTTCCAGTTCCTCTGGAGGTCTGTTTTGGTGGTTGTTTTTTTTTTGTGAAAAACTGGATTATGCATCTTGCACATCTTCAGGACATCCTGAGTGAAGCTTTCCTCCTTTTCTTTCTTTTCTTTCCATCTTTGTGTGCTGCAGAGCTAGCTTTTGAAATACCCCCACAAAGCAGTAATTAAAAGAAAAGCAAATCTAGTTTTGAGAAAGAACAGCCACCATTTTATACAGTGGCAGAAAAAAAAAAAAGTGTTCTACACAGAAAAATATTTAGGCAGATTTTTTAAGTTAACAGCAGTGCTAAGGCTTTCTTAAAGATTGATTCACTTCAATGACTCAGTATCTCGTGCTTTTTCTCTTTTTTTTTTTTCTGTGCTGTGAAATAAGCTTGGTGTAAGTAGCAAAAACATTATGATTTCACATTTAGCGGCATAAAAATTGCCTTCTGTTCAAATTCATGCTGCTCAGTGAGGTTCCCTTATACCTTCCACTGACTAGTAATTTATTATCAGAACAGAAAAATGCTTTCTCTGAGCAAACTAAGCTTTGCTTTCACCAGCTGTGATAAGTTTGTATTGACAAGATGTTAGAATCTAAAGAAATTTTGGGTTTGTATTTGATATTTACTGAACCAAGTTTGTAGCAATCAGCTGAGAAAATTTATGTTATTTTTGTTAAGTGATGATTAGAATTTTGCAATTCAAATTTATATGTAAGCAGCCTCCAGGAAACCAAAGTCTCAATGTACCTGCACAAAAGAAAGTCCTCAACATTCCTGAACACAGAGAGTTTATTGTGTATACAAAATTAAATTCTGAATGTGCTAATGAGGTTTTGTCACACTTTAGGGTCCATGGCAAAACGAAAAAAAAAATCCAGTTAATATTTACTTTAGGTTAGAATGAAATTCAGAATCAATTTTGTATTTTTAAAAAATAGGTGGAAATCTGAGAGAAATCTCAAAATCTTAATAGTGTTGAGCTATTAAATGTTCTCATATTAATATTAACATTCAAATACATCATAAAACAAAAAAAAAAAGATCAAAAGCCAAAGCAAACAGAAAGCTAGATGAACCAAAACACCTCCTGAAAAGTAAACATTTAAACACTATCAACATTGAAATAAAAATAAATATCTACATTTGTTTTAGCTTATTTTAGTTATTAAAATGAACATTCTTGATTTTAGTGAATCAGTTTTTTGTAAAGGAATTTGTTTTTCTAGAAAAAGTTTTTAAGGGTTGTATGCATAAGCTTGATAGCTGTGTCTATTTATTTGTAATTACAACTGTGATACATGTATACAAAATTGTGAATTCTATAATCTTTGAGTCAACAAATTAATCTTATTGAAGGACCTAAATTATTAAAAGTCTAACTCCATCCCAAGACGCCACTCTTTGGATAGCATTCCTACAGTTACTATGTAATATTGTATAGTTTGGTATGTCATAACTGGGTAATAAGTATGGCCTCCAAACACCCTGCACTGTTATAGCTTCACCAATCAAAAGAAACCTAGACGATACCAATTGATGAATGCTGAAAAGAAAACTTGTTCTTTGTAATCTTTAAAACAAAAGATAAAATTCAAATGGCATATTCCAGCAACACATATCCATTCCAAACTTTGGAAATCTTACCAGAGAACATGGATCATATCCTCATGCCTGTTAAAAATAACATCCTATTTCTACAGGTTTCAGAAGAAGCAAAATAATTTATTACAAGGGAAGCTAAATATAAAGCTTGTGTTAAAATACATTCATTAAAAATTGCATTCTGGAAGTAAAGCCTTCCAAACCTGGAACCGTGCTTGGGAAACAGCAAAGATTGAGGAGTACAAACCTTTCAGAAATATCTCTGCTCTGGATGTCTGAAGGTATCAGAGTGAGCATTCAGAAGACATTTGTTCCTTTGCGTCATGACACAATGATGAGCATTTCTTTCAGCACCTTCCTACATGGATATTTGAGCATCCAGGCATTTTAAAACAGATGGGAAGGGGGAGAGGCAAAAGTCTTAATGTGACCAAAATAGTAATTTTCTTAAGAGCTTCAAGAGTTCTGAACAATCGCTCTCCAGTCTGACCTGACGGGCTTGAAATGATACCCAGCACCAAGCTGGGAAATAAGCATATTTTAGACCACATATTGTAATACACAGAGAGTAGCTGGGATGCTCTAAGAAGAAAAATTACTGCCAGAATGAGTTTGCATGTTAGGTTTTATTTATTTTAAATGTAACCTTTACATATTACAAACCCTTCTGTAGGTGGCAAGCAGCTTGCTTAAGATTTATCTTTTACTTGAAAGAAAAAAAAAGTGAATTCTTTGATTTACTGGTAATCATGTTCTAACAGCAAAGAATGGGTGTAAAGAATGCACTGCTTTTCACATCTCATAATCTTTCAAAATTCTTAAATGTTGTTTAACAACAAGCAAATAAAAGAAACATTTAATACGAAAACATCATTTGGAACCCCAGGCTCACTGATGCTGCAGAATTGCAGAAGAAAGGCATTGGAAAGAATTAGGCAAGGACAGAGTCCAGCTATATATCCCAGTTCTGTCAGAGAGTGAGACCAGGATAAAATCAGAAGGCTGTTCCTTAGATTAAAGCCTTCTCTCCTGTGCACAAGCAGCATCTGCCTGGCTGGTTGACCATGGGGTCAGGGTACAAACAGCACAGTAACTGTCCACTATTCTCAAACACATTCAGAAGCAGAAGCTGCAACGGGCTCACTGTTGTCAAGCCTCATTATAGCAATAGTTGTTATGTGTCAGAGATAGAGCTGCTATCCAACAGCTTTACAAACTTTCCTTCTAAATCTTAGGGAACTGCACACATTAAACCTTCTCTCTCCAGCTCTTCTGAAAATGTTGCCATAGAGCAACACCCTTCTTCCCTGTCTTCACTGATCATTACAAGGAGGGAGAAACGAGCATGGGCTGCACAGTAAAACTACCAGGAGTCAGCTCACCAAACTACACAGTATTTCTGGCACTTTTTTTTTCCCACTTGGAATCCAGCAGAAGCACTGAATTAACCAGGTCTTTATATTTGCCTCTGATTTTACTGACTGACAAAGTGGAAACGCAAAAGTTTGACACCCCTCCCCCCAAACTGCTTAAACAGTCTCTCAGCAATGCCTGAACAGAGTTTTGGTGTCACTTACGCAGCTTTGGCAAAAGAAGAACCATGACAACGGAGTGTGGCTCACCCTTTCCTCCCAACTGTAATGACATTCTATTAAGAAAAATACATCAGCATCCACCCTTAAAGCATCAGTCCCTGGCTTGATCTTTAGTTTGATTAGTTTTAAATCCCAAAGGTTTAAACTGAATCCTGCACTTTTGCAAAAACAAAGTGATGCCTGACTGCTGTATTAAACACAGATGTTGCTGACTTGCACAAAGATCCTGAAATGTTTTTTGTTTCCTTCTTCAAAAATTGGTGTGATCTTTTAACAGTTGCTTTGTTGAGTCCACAGATAGCTGCTTTTTTTTTTTTTTTTTGAGATATATATATTCCTATACATAGCATCTACATATTTCTTTTCTTTCAAAGGCTGAGTGGAAATTAGGTAAACAAACAAATTAAACTGCAAAGTATAGGCCAGCTTCTGCTTCTCTAAAGATGCTAAAAAGACTTCTATGAAGACTATGTCAAGTCCAATAGTAGCATGAAGGTGGTAACTGGGGTCAAAAAGTCTCTCTCTTTACTGCTGACCTTTAGTATTAAAGTCAATAGTGTTTGCCTGTGCTTAAAGCCTGGCACCTGAGTAAGTACCCTGCAATATTGGGGCCTCCATGTAGGAGTTCAGATTTCCAATGTGTTCTCAGATGAGCAGTGAAAAAGTAGTAATGGATTGAAATAAGATTTTTACCTCTTTCACATCTGCATTACAGAAATAACAATAGCTCCCTGAGAGTGAACAACAACCATTTGAAGAAATGGGGTCAGGAATCTTATCATTCTGAGTTAGAGATTACCTTCTCTATTTTTCTCCAGTACATTGCCACACATACGGCAAGATAGTATTTATTTCATTCTTAGACAAGTACAAAAGAGGCTCCTATCAATTCCCTGCAGTTCAAGTTTCAGCTCCTACAGTATTTGATTTCATTTCTTGTATTACTTTTTTACAATTTTTGCTTGATTTGATTCTTATATTTGTGCCTTGTCAGAATACCATAAAAAATCTCTTCAGTTTATGATGTGGGCAAAAAAGAACTTTGATGTGCCTGATGTTCAATCCCAGCTTAATTTGTAAGTGATAAGTTAGATGGTTTAATCTCAGTGCCCATATGTCACATCTCAGAACCAGATCACACTTTGGCATGAATGGCAGGCTCAGCTTAGCAAAGCCCTGGATTGACATATTGGAATGGGTCTGGGAGATGCTCCTGGGGAAAGCTTATTCATCTTTTATCACCAGTGGAAATATTCATGCTTCAGATATCTCATATGGGGAAAGAGCATTTTCAAATCAAAGGATTCTTATGGACAACGATGAAATCAGATTTTTCTTGGAGCCACTGATCTATGTGTAGGGATCGTTTTTACCTGAGCCAGTGCTCTAAATAATAGGGACAGCATCCATCTATGATTTTTGGGCCCCACAGGCATGAGAACAGAATACAGACAAGCAGGTACAGACCTCCTTGTAATTATTAGTATAATAAAAGATATTCAATTAAATATGTTCCTGTCTATACTTGAGCCATTTGTGAGGCTTAATACAGCACAGAGCTACTCAAAGACAACAATAAAAATTATTTTAAAAATTTAGAGGAAGAGGAATGTAACCCCTAAACCACTACATAAGAGTAACATGAAGACCAGTGTGTTTTAGAGGATGCATGTTACTATCGAATAAAATTAACCCATGCCTATATAGCCTATTTTAATTTCTGTGTATCGTGGTGTATCCTAAGATTTCCACCATGATGTTCTGCAGCTTCAAAAGCTGAGCATGGCCAGCTATCTGTCACATCTTCAGCTCATCCCCAGCCAACTCTTACTAAAACAGCCATTGCTAAGGCTGGTGTCACAACAGACACTTCATCTGCCCCTCTCTCAACACCGTTGTACGCCAGAGTGGAAAAACCTTGTGCCCAGAAATGCCATCTTATATAAAGTTTTGTGAGGACTCTCAACTCACTCCTTGCAGTCACATTATAAAGAAATGCATTCCAATTGCCAGAAGTGCATAGAGAGCACCTTTAATTCAGGGTTGTTTCCCCCAACCAGGTGTGTTCTAACAACTTTACAAGGAATGGAAGAGTCACTGTGAGTAATATACTATGAAATATTATGGTCACAGCATTAGTTATCTGATACATCATCACCATTAGCACATTTGACTGCAAACAAACTTGTCAGTGGTCTTTGTTGCCTTAATTAGGAGGTTAAAAGAACAGTTATTCTTTAATTCTAGCTTGTCTGACAGGAGGGTTTAAAGACAGAACAGCTGGAAGGGAGACATTACAAGATCTGATCTGATGGATCAAGGTAAACTAGAATGTGACCATATGAAATTTATTTTAATAGAAACTTTTTCTCTATCTTTTCTACAAATAACAAAGTGACATAACAGAAAAGTTATGAAAATTTAAAACAGAACCCACATGTTGTATCTCACAAGATTACTGGGTCAGATTCTGTTACTTGATGGTTGAGGGCTCCTGAGTCACGCAGCACTCCTGTGCACTGTGTGGCCACGCTAGGCAGAACTAATCACAGAGAACAAGAGCTATTCTTACTCCATGGTGTATGACTGCCACCACTTCCATTACAGCAGCTTTGCTTTGCTCTCCTATGCACTGGGATTGAAACTGGTGCTAAGATTTGTACAATATTGCACATTCCAATTTTAACCTTTGCTCTAGTTCCGTGACACCTTCATCATTTCACGATGCTTTGCAGAGAGTGAATTTTATTCTTTTATTTGTTTTTCCTTATAGCCTTTTCTTCTACTTCCTGTTGAATGAAATCTGATGTTGCCTTCTTGTTTCCTTAAACCTCGTAAGGAACTGTGTCCAACCAATGCAGTGCTTTCAGAGATTCTAATCCACTACAAAACCACTCACAGATGTAATTTTTCACTGCTTCTCACAGGAGCTCAGCTGTTTAGAAGGAGATGGGTAAAAGCTATTCCCATGGAACATGAAGCAGTGACGGGCCAGAAGCTGCCTATGTGGATAATGATCATCTCTGATATTTCTTTATCATTCCTGGAGAGCACAGCTATCAATCCGTGCCTAATCTAGACAATACATTTCTAACGTAAAGTCCCCATATAGCAGGAAAATGACAACTGCAAAAGCTGATTTATCCAAGCTGCTCTGCTGGTTCCTATTCCATGGCAGAACAGCTCATATGCTGACAGACAGACAGCTTAAGGCTGAGCTCTTACTTGATCTCATTATTTGCCAGCCGATGCAAGTTAGCAACCAAAGTAGTAAATTGTCGTGTAGTGAACAAAACTTTTGTAACAGCCAGCAGAAATAGTTTCGAGCTAAAGTAAATAAACTTTAAATCTTCTGTATTTTTGAAAAGTAGCATAGATGTTGACCTGTAATACTATAGCTTCTCTTGTAATAATTTAAATAAAAGCTGCTCTATCAGAGAAATATTTGGGAGAACAGCACTTTATACTAGTTTCCATGTACACTTAAATTGAAAGTTATTAGTGATTGATTAGACCCAATTACATGTAGGTCAAAATGTTAAATACAGATGTAGCCATTTGCCTGGAAAGTGCTTAGAAGGACATTTCTTATTGTTTTTTGTGCTAGAAACAAACAGGGTCTGACTCCATTCCCTTCTAGACAAAGCAAAGCAGAACTAGATTTTTGTGGGGAGGCATCAGCAGTAATACTATAGCCTGTCAAAGTCTGGGGGATGATTTCACAGAGGCAGTGCTGTCTGACTCCATCCATAAGATGTCAGTTCTATCTGCAACCTGTAATGTGACAGAAGCAGAAAAGTAGAAGAGATCTCTATTTGAATAATATGGGGGGTTGCCTATATTTTTAAGCTTTCCCAACATGATACAATTTTCCATAGAAATGTTTGGATTTAGACTGAGCCTGTTCTGCAGGATTGAATTAACAACAGCAAATACAAAAACATGAAACCAAATTAGTGTTAATCCTGGAAAACAAAACAAAAAGAATATTTACCATTTTATTTTCCCTTGTACATTTCATTGACTTTGAAAGTCAATCCTTTCTCCTGGCTTCATTTTGACACTTCATTAACTGGTGGGTCATCACCTTTAGCTCTACCAAGTAGTGGTTATTTTTCATGCCAATGCAGATAGAGGATTCAGACCTGATTTGTTTTGCAGGTAATAAACGGTAATTATCTGCATCTTTTTTTTTTTTTTCTTTTTTTATGGGATTCGCTGTCTCTATATTGGAGGAACTAAATCTTTGTAACTCTGATGACAGCAGATTAGAATGTAGCCAGTCCTTCTCTGGTGTACTTACTGGGGCAAACACTTAGAGGTCATGCATTCAATTTTGTGTAATTACTGTCAGTTTAATGATGAAGATGAAAGAAGATAGTGTATACTTAATCAATCAGATAAGCATATGAAGCTTTTGCATTACAGATTTAATGGCACAATAGACACAGAACTGGAAATTGGACAGTGGGAAAACCCTGTCCCTTCTGTGACTGCTCTCCCTCACTCTGAATGGTCAGGACAGACATTAAATACTTTTTTCCCCTCCATCCTTTTTCTAGAGATACTATAATGAAAACCAGGGAAATAGGAGGCCGAGTGCAACTTCAGGAAATGTAGTTAAATTTCATATTTTTCCCTGTAGATGACAACTGTGGAAGGTGCCAGTGTAGACCAAAGTCTGAAATTCATAGACTCATAGGATGGTTTGGGTTGGAAGGGACCTTAAAGGTCACCCAGTCCTGACCCCCTTTTCATGGACACGGACACCTTTCACTAGACCAGGCTGCTCAAAGCCCCATCCAACCTTCAACTCTTCCAAATTACCTATAGAACAGACACAGCATTGACTCAATGGCACAAGCTTTGTTTTCTCTGACTGTAACAATATCACAAGCTAAAATAAAATCTGTCATAATTAATATATTTTAAATTCACAACTTTTATTCTATTTATCTTCATAACACTGGTGATCACTGGGGTGTCTACAGCGTGTAAAATCCTACATTTCCTTATAGTTGCAAGGACCACACACTTAAGACTGCCTCTTTCTGGGCTGAGAGACTCAGGAAAGGCATCACATCCAAACCCATTCAGGCTGCCTGTCCCTTCCATGCAACACTTCCCAGTGGGTTTTTCCTGGCCATACTTTACATGCATTATCATGCTCTGTGGGAAACTCAGCAAGCACAGCATCTCACCAGAGTAAAAGCAGTTAGTTAGGGCTTCTTGTAATACAGTAGTTCAACAGTTGAAAGGATTGTCTCTACATTTTGCATATCAACATATTCCATGGAGTGGGAAACATGAGCATGAGCCTAGAGTACTCCAGAGGAATGCTAACACAAAGCTGGGATAACACTACCTCCTGCTTCTGGGAAGATTATTTCCCCAATCCCAAAAAATGATAGGGCAACCAAGTTATATGAAAGGAGACAGTAGGAAGCAATAATGCAGAAAACTTTCTTTTGATGTGTATTAAGAGAAAATAGTGATGATTATTGAGATATATGACACAGTTATTCGATTGCAACTAGGATTATGATCTAAGATATACAACTTCAAATCAGGATTAGACTCATAAACTCACAAGAAATTTAAGTTTTAATATACATCCTCCTCTTCATGATTTCCTATTGACTAATGTGCACAATATCCCTTCTTTGTGTTGACTATCATAAATTCCACTTCCTAATTCCTCTTGCTGCACAGGAGGGTAGATTCTTACCTCAGAGCTGATGATCTTACACCACCAGGTTACAACATACCAAGGCAGGCTGTGTATTCAGCTCTAAGGTCACAGCACTGCAGCAATCTGAGTCCAGGTCTCTTGAATCTCAGGATGTGTCTGCTTGATGACTTATTTATCTATCAGAAAGCAGCACTGGCAAAGAGCAGTGAGTTCAAATCTAACTGGATCCTGAAGATTTTCTAGTTTGTACAGATTAGACCACTAAAAGGGTGATGGCAGTTCTCCACTACATTTGAATATATGAAGTGGAAATATAAAGTTCTGTCATTCATTTTACAAGCTCATGAAATTTCCAGGGAATACATTTCTAATTACCTCTCATATCCAATTTGCCAAGATAAGTAATAATTCCTACTCTTCTATTAAATGCAGATGTAAGGAGCATGTCAAACAGCTCAAGAGTACAGTGCTCCCCAGACGTTACACCTGTTCCTCATATATCACTTTCCTCTGTTTCATCACTTGTGTTTACCAGAAGGTTATGAATAGCTCAGATCTGCCACCAGGGAAGGTCATCACTGAAAGATCCTTATTACTATGATTTAGTTACATTTTATTAATGGTCCACAGGCTCTACTCAGGCTGTAGCTTGGCTAAACTTTATAGAAACATATGGTGAACATTCTGTGCAGAGAAACCAATAGCTGACTGGAAAATGCTGTACTGGAGTAATCACAAAAACTGTTTGACATATTAGTTCCACTATATCTACCTATCCTTACTTCTAGACATTTGTCCACAAAACAAACTTTAGGTTTTACTTCTGTTGACATTTAGGCTAAAATCATGTTTTTTAAAAAATGAAAACTAGGATGATAGAAGAAAAGTTTGGTGAGCAAGTGATGTCAAGAGATAGACTGCTTTAGACCTTTTACATCCCTCAGGAAGATGCTCCTACCGTAGTTTTTTATGAAATTACACAAAACTCTGTTGACACATTTATTTATACATAAACAATGAATCTCTTGTCCTATTACTAGAAACAGGTACACTGTAGTTTTTTCTAAACCTCAAACAATTGTAAGATGCGCCTCAGTAAAATATCTTAGTGTGTCATTTGTATTTCTGAATGCAATTCTTCACCCCAATGGCTCTGTTTACCAGGGCAGCACAACTGGTTAAATATCTCCTGTCTGCAACATCTGTTAAGAACTGGAGGGGTTTCAGACTGTGAACTGTAAAGCTCTGATAACAAGACAGTAAACCTGGCCCAGTGACCCAAAACAAAGGAAGCTATGGATGTAAAAGGGTAATGCTGAGAGAAAGAAGGAAAGTTCTGAATTAACCTGGGATGATTATGTGTTCTGACAGAATGAAGTAACTCCTACTCGCTATACTAAAGCTACATGGCAGCAGAATGGAACAAAAACAGATGTAGCCTTTGCATGCAGTAGATAATAGAGTCTCTTCTCTCATACATGAGTAAATAGAACTGCTGGAATAAATTCTGTCAACAGCCACTAAAAATATGAGTAATTAGACATATATTATAACATCCTAGATTTAATAAAATTCCTATGAAAAGTCCATAAAGCTATAGCATAAAATCACAGAGGAGCATGTATGCTTTCCATAAAATGTTTTGTTATGTTTATCTACAGGATATATTATCCCTATTACAGCAGCTCCTGGTGCAGGTTTGCACCATCGACATATCATTTCCATTAAAAGCTGTGGAACAGCTGCATGAAGAAGGGTTTTGTTTGATTTAATCTCCCAGTGTCTCTGTTGGCTCTTCCAGTTCACATGCCTTGTAGTTAGAGGGACCAACAGAAGCCATGACCCTCATATTACTGGGTTCTGCTGAAGAGGGACCTCTTCCTTCTCCCAGAGGGATGATTACTTTTCTACCTCAGATCTCTCACTTTCACTGGAGTCTCCTGGTACCCTTAAAGAATTTTAAGCTACCTATGTAGCAGTAGCAGCAACACCATACTGTGTAAACAGCACCCAGCTGTGCTCCCCAGCTCATGCACTCCCCTGGCCTCTGACCAACCTCACCACGGTGAAATGGAGTGCAAACAAAAACCTCTGCAAGCAACATAAACACATCTCTAGCAACTGAGCACACAACCCTTGCTGTTCTGACAGCAGGAATTCCTGTGCCACTGCTATGCAGAGAACAGCCTTGCCTGAAAGCAAGGTTTAGACATGATGTGGTTTAATGTCTGCACGTTGATAGCCTTTACTATACATTTAAAAGTGTATTACAGTCCTAGCTTGTCTGTCTATTGCTTGGCTAAACACTCTCAGCAAGGAAAAGGTCGGTAGGATCTAAAGAAAGAAGTGTTTTCACTGGTCACTTAGGGAGTTCAAGAGCTTTGAGACAGGTCTGGTCAAGACATATTGGCAGCAGTTTTCAGTGAAGATGAGTGAAGTACCCTAAGGACAGTCAGTCAATAGTCCTGTGTCCTCAAGGAAACTTTTACTATTCACACCATTTTGTGATGACACCCAGTAAGGCTGGTAGAACACCGTGCTTAGTGAGAGCTTCCACTCAGGCTAAGTCTCAGGTCAGGACACTATGGCCCAATTCTCAGCCTCAGTTAGCAGCAAATGCTAAAGGCACTCAGGTAAGGCTTGTACAAGGAAACCTAAAGCCATGGTAGTGAAATACCAGACTCCTCCAGATATGCCTCTCTCTTTGTAAAGCCAAACACAGCCACTATGTTTGTATACAACCTATGTGAACACACACACTTTCATTTCTTAGACTTGGCTTCCTGGCTAATGGCTCCCTGCTGGCTTTGAGGATTAAACTTCACTGAAAGGTCTGTGGAAACCCTCAGGAATTAACAGTTTTGTGTTATCCAGTGTTTGAGGACAGACAAAAAGAGCAGTGATACATTTCAAAGGTAACCTTCATTTGGGGAATAAGGAAAGCCTGATGCAGTTACTGTTTTCAAACAAAAGTGTGTGAGCCTGTGGAAAAAAATAAAAACAAAAACAGCCAAAGGAAACTAATCTTTTCAGGTGTGTACTGTCCTCCCAGACTGACAATATTCTGTTCCCCCTTTCAGTTTTTTTGTTAGTTTTGTTAGTGTTGCTAGCCCCAGATAAACATGGTAGTAATAATTGTGCCTCTTCATGGGGAGAAAAAAAACCCAAACAACAACTCTACACCTTGTAAGATTCTTCCTGTTCTATTCTGGAATTCATTGAAATTAATTTTAAACAACGACAACTTTTCTAGGTTGTAATTTGAGCCAAGTTTCTTTAAGGACCAGTCTCTTGTGCTTACTAGAGCTGCATAGTTTGGTTTACACATTTGAAAAGAGGAAAGTGATGCTTGACTTGATGTAACTGTCCTTTGTCGATATTCCAAGATAACGATGGTTGAAATTCTGGTCGTCACTGGATCTCAGAGAAATGATGTCTGAGAATGTCATGTTATTGACTGAAAATGTGGAGTGTAGCTTCACATTTTGAAAAACACACCAAGTGAAAGCAAAGACAGTAATTCCCCAAATGCCAGTGCAATAAATAATATTAGAGGAAACATTTGAAGATATTTGAATCTATCCTCTGAAAATTCTTCTTATGAGTTTCACTTCAAGACATAGAAAAGGCCTTTTTCTGGAATTATTTTTACAAATACTTCTACATAAATGTTCTCCATATATAATAACTTTCTCTTCTCACATCCCTTGAGTCAAATCATTTGCTATCACTCTGCTCCATAACCTTTTCTCTTACCACGGAATTCCTGAAGCTTGCTGGCTCTCTATAATGGAAATGGTAACCAGGTTTGTGCCTGAAAGGGATCCCAAAAAAGCTGTCATGCAGGGGAAAATTTGTCACTTGTCCCATTATCAGTGTAATTACACTGATGTGTTAATATGGGAAGAAAAACTGTGTTTACTTGTTTGAGGAGTTTCTTTGGTTCAGTAACTGTCCTTACCCACTATTATTGCATTCCACCAATATCAAATGGAAGAGCTGAGCCTTATTTTTCAATCCAAGTGCACTGTAGCAAGGTAAAGTGTTAAGTTAGGCATACATAAATGTTTCTTATGTGAATCTAGGGAAGGATGTTTGACTGACAGGCAGACAGGGTAAAGTCTATTTATATAAAAACAGGCAGTGTTGATGGAGGTTTCCTCCTCTTCTACAATTTCTTTCTCAGTGCCTTGCCAGCAAATCTTCTGTTTAATTTGCATGGCCTACAACGGCAGACAAAAAGTAGTTCAGCCTCAAGTCCATTCAGCCTTTTAGATCTCTTTCAAAACTGCAAATAAGCTTGCAGATGTCTCTGCAAACCATTGAGATTCTCAGATTCTTCACTGAATATTTTCCCCTGAGGCAGCCATGGTATGTTGGACTGTTATGATTTGATCCCCTATCAGACAGTCAGATAGAGACTCTGTGTGCCAGTTAGGAGAAGGTAAGGATCAAGCCAAACATCATCTGTCCAGAATTCAGCATTCTCTTCCTGTACCTTTATCCTTGAATAAAGGAAGTCACTTGCAAATGCCTCAGCCTAAGGAATGACATTATTGTACAAATGATTTTGTTCTCAGCGTTTGGACAATGATCTCAGCATGTGGTGGGATTCCTTTTGGGAGCCTTCCAGCTCAGGTTAATTCTATGATTCAATGATGGTTCTCCAGTTGACAGGACAAATGCAGCACATAAGCCAGTGGATCCATACAGTGAAGGAGAACTACTCCACTGCGGTGACGGATTTTGGGATTCCAAAGCCTTACAAGACCAGTTCAGAAGCCAGTTAAGAATAGAGGGACGAACACTAAGAATCTTACTTTAAATTTTATCCTCTCAATTTCCTAAGCAAAGAAAGCATAATAAGAAATGAGTTATGTGTTAAAAATGCATGTCCTTATGTGGAAAAGTTGTAAGAATAATATTACTGCCCAGTAAACCAGGAAATTATGAATCTAAATGACGTGGATTAAATCTCTGTATTCTGCTAAAATTAAAATATCTCTCAATATTATTATAACAAATATAGCTGAAACACTGCAAAACTTAGAAAGCTGGTTTCTTCCATTTTACAATTCTTAGAGGTCCTTTCTGCCATTAGCCTTAATGTCTGTTGTGATTATGTGGTGTTTCTGTATGTTGTACAAAATGTCTGGCTTGAAGCACAAATATTGCAGTATGTCAAATAAAACAAATTTAATACTGATCAGCTGCACTAATTGGAATGACAGTGACATTCTGCAGTACACTTAAGAGTGGAAATACCTTACAGACAAGATACCCAACATTTGACTGAGATGCCCTATTCAGGCTAATGGCATTGTTTAGAAATGCAGCCCCTAAAATCACAAGCACAGAATTCAAAATGTATTAACACAGTTACAGTATTTTGAAATGTCTTAAACCTTTAACTCAAGAAATTCGGCTTACAGAAGGACATCAACAAAGTAGTTTTCCCCTAATTCTGTGAAAGAAGGATCTCCTTTTAATTTAACAATGTTAAGTCAAAAAAAAAAAACCCAACTCCACACTAGTGACTTAAAAATTAATATGGTTCCTTTGATCCTATGTTGAAATTTACTTCTATTGTAAAATGACAGTTTAAAAAAAATGATGATTTTTTTCCCCTATGTTTTTCTTTTTTTCTTATTTTGAGAACAAGCAAGAAATTCTTCATGTGAGCCAGTAAAGAAAACTGCTAATCATCTACCTGCATGAGGAGTCCCTGCCAGTTTACACACACCTATAACCATCTCATCAAGGGAGATGAGGTTGAGAATAGGTATAAAAACATTGTTTAGTGTGTGTGGTACGGTCAGTCTTCTGGTAAGACTAAATGTGTGGTTGAACTTTGACAGTGTAGACACTTGTTCCATAAGAAAAACCCAGTCATTACTAGCAAGGAGAATTGCATAAGAAAGAAATTATTAATTCAAAAGAAATAGCAGTTGATAATAACTATTAACTGGATGAAAAGCTGCTTTGGGATGGAGGTCACTCCCTTTTCCAGGTAGTATCTATCTCAGGAAAAGAATTTATTGGGACTCACAAATACTAGAAAACAGAACTCATTCTGGATAAAAGAGTATTTTCAAAAGTCAGAAATCTGGGATCAAAATACTAGAATTCTCAGTCAACTCTAGACAGCAACCACAGGCCACATTTCCAAAGAAATCTCTAGAACAGACTTTTTAACAGTGGCACAACAACAGGCCTAAATGAATAACTGCAACACCTTTGGCTTTCAAGAGGGATCTTGTGTGCTGAATTTTCCCCAAGGTAATTCCCTAAGCATCTAAAACTGAGAACAAAAATCAACACACCTAAAAACGAGGATGTTTAAAATTCAGATCTCAATCTTTCTGCACTTTTCCCAGCAATTAAATAGGATAAACGTTTAATTAAGAAATTTTTAAAAAAAGCACACTCTGCAGAGAAGGACATGAAAAACTTGCAATGATAAAGAAGCTCTGAGTACTTATGTCGTGTTAGTTCACTGATGATTAAATTGGTTTAAATATTAGCTATAGTTAGAGCTGTGCAAAATAGACTTTGTTTTTCAGAAATTACACAGAACTTTTCAATTTCATAGAATTCTGCACTGCTTCAGTTATGGGCTTCATTTGCAGTGCCGATTAAGTAGATTTTTGCATCAAAAATGCAAATATATACACATTTTTGATGCAAAACACTCTTTGCTTGAACACTGTTACGTCTGCTGTGATACTGGCCTGTTTGCGCTCAACAAATTTTTCTGTTCCTGGAACTTCACAGTACATTATGGGCTCAAAACAGACCCACTTGGGGATAAAGAAAACATCCTTAAAGTTATGCAAAACATTCATAACAAAATGCAAATAGTGTTTACAGTTTTCAGCATCTCAGTATAGCAACTCATATTCTAAATTGCAACCAGCTACAAGCTATATGGAAAACTTTTTAATCAGTCTCTGTGCTGGATATTTGTATCACTATCTTGTACAACAAATGCTGCAAAAAGGCCGAGCCCAGCTTTAGGTATAAAAGCACTAGTTTTGGATAAAGATGGTGGGTTAAGATACATTAACACCGACACATAAAAAATGAGCTTCATTTTTACTGAGACGATTTTCTGAGAAGGACATTTAGCCAAGACAGGGGGCTGTTTCCTCTGGGGGAGTGAAAACGGATAGTCAATGGATTGGATTTTAATTCCACCCATGTTAAAATGCACCAAAAATGAACTGGGGCCAAAATAATTATTCACATCACACACTGCTGGGCAGTTATAGATTGATGTATTTACATTTTACCAGGACAAGCAATGCCTTCTGAGAAATACAAACCTCTGCTTCTTTTACCCTTGCATCGTTGATGGATGCAATACTTGTCATTGCTCACTGACAGAGCAAACACACATCCTCTCATCCCTCCATACATATTTACCTTGCTGTCTTCCTTGCACTAAGTAAAAAGTCCTCCACATTTAGGAGTCAATATTCTGTTTCCTAGCATGCTGCATCAATAAACTAATGACAGTTCTGTCAGTCTTTCTTGTGGTCAATGCTGCCTCCTCCAGAGATGTCCATAAAACAGACTGTTTCTCCCCACTGTACCGAACTCAAACTCTCTGGTTCACAAAATGATTCTAGAGAGTAAGAAAGAGAAAACAGTTATACTGCAAAAAACTGTCAGCTTGCAGAGAAAGAAACACAGGAAGTTATGTGGATGAGAACTACACCATAGTAAGAAGCTTGTTCAGTCTTACCTCAGGGAACAGCTATTTTTCAGAGCAGAGATAAGTGAAGTATGTTTTCAAAGTAAATCCTGGCAAGCAGGGCTCCATTGGAGTGAAGTCTTCCTGCATGAATGAAGATGGCTGCTGCCACAAAAATTGCGAGGACCTCATCTCACTGCTGAATTTTGTTTCTTTAGAAAATTCTCCCACACATTCTGTTGGGCACTCCTTGCTTTTCAAGGCAGCAAATGCAGAGTGCAGATGTTCACTGATAACTTCAATTTTCTGCTCTTCAAAGGGCAGCCACCACAATGACAACTGAAATTATGTGGACACAATCTAATTGAAAGGACACTAGACAAAACACAGAATGAAAGTAAAATTTGCTTCCCAGGTGAAAAGAATCTGAAATTAAACTGGAACCTTTTGGTTTAAATCAGCTGATCTTTCACATCTGCTCCTTTCTAGACTCAGGCACCTGCAAAAGATCCTCCATGAAAGAAATCTGATTAAAATCAAAATGAAAGGAAATTATGACTGTGTCGGTACTGGATTGTAACAAAATTACAGGCTATGTGTTCATTAGGAGCCATCACTATATTTATGTAAGGAAAATATCTTCATGATCAAAGACCTATGTTTTGTATAATTTGCTTCCTTTATTATACAATGCACTAGAGTAAAAATACAGTTTTTCTGACAGAGCAGAATTTAAATTAAAAGCTTTCCCTGCTTATCTACATCAGTTCCTACCTACCTGGATCAAGGACATGCACCTCTCCTCACGTGCAATAGTGTTCATCAATCTGGCTCAGACTGGAAACCAATAGTAGGGAAACTACTGAGCAACAACAAAAACCTGGTTAGGTGAACAATGCTGGCAGTTCGTAACATCTAAGATTAAACCTGGCATGACTTTTATACCATGTATTTTAGTAAAATGCATAAATGATTTTATTCAAAGCCCAAAATTTTTTAACAGTCCAACCAGACCAAGACCTCAGAGATAGCATTCAACAGACACATTTTTATTCCTCTCCAAGTTCTCTTTATTTTACATTGCTTGTTTTAAAATTTTCTTCTCGCTAAGCTATTCTTGACACTCAGATTGGAGTCTGTGTGGTTCATAGATAAGTAGCTGGAAGTCTGAGTCACTTGTTGGACCACACAAGGGAACAGATCAAGAGACCTTTTATCTGCTATGTCAGTTCTTTGCCAAATGTAGGAATCATGAACATTCAGATTTTACAGGGCAAAACACATTGTGAGCTCAAGGCAAACACAGTAACTAAATGAATGGCAAGAAAACACTGCCCTGATAGAGTTCACTGAAACCCATAAAAATGAAGTTTATCCTTTTTAAATTGTTCCTTTGTGTAAAAGGGATTATGCTGCCTATGATTTAGTGCTTCTTCAAATGGCTGCTGCTATAAAAGTAAGATTACTGAAATGAAATGATTTAGGAAGAAAATACAAGGGCAAAAAGCCCCCAAAATCACCTGAAATAGTTTTTGTTGAATTATTTAGCATAGTTATATTCTTGTCCCCTTTTGTAACTTTTGTCTACTCCAGTTTATGATTGTCATACTCCAGAAAAATTCCAGTTGAAAAAAGCACTAAGCCACCTCACTTCAGCACATACATGAGTCCTATGGTACAGAAGCATTGCCGTGGCAAAGCCATTTCTTCTATTTCCACGTTTCAGAAAGTTAGATATCTAATTCCATCTTAGAGTTAAGAAACCTCCTTTAAACTAACTTTAGCTTTATATATGATAAAGTCAAAGATTGCATTGGTTGTTTGCTTATGGCAGTTCTTAAGTGATCTCTTAAGAAAGCACTCCTCTTTACAGAGATGGGGACTGAATTTTGTTAGTGAAGTGCTGTGGCACTAATGCCTAAAGATGACCACCAAATCTCAGCAGGCAAGGAAAGAATGGTTACTATTTGAAAAATGCAATTTAGACATTTGGAACCCAGTTCTGAGTGAGTGAATTAATCCCCACCCTTTTCCTTCCCCCACTGGCACCTCTCCCAGGCTGTGCAGCAGCATTAACCTTATGGACAAACATGCTGGTGCTTCCTCCTGCAAACTGAAGGATGAGAGCTGAGCAACACCTTGTGTTAGATGATAAAACTAACCATATGCTCTGAGCTTGCTCCTTTTCTTCCTTAATATAGCAGACTTTGCCTCTCTGTGCTACCAATTCCCATGTTTTCTCTTTGAGGCATTTATGTATTTTCATTACTTTGTGAAACACCAGCTTTCATAAATCACTTTATGGCACTGTTTTATTTGTATTTTGTTCTTCCTCATTATTTCTTTCTGTCCTTTCTGGCATTATGTGCTATACCAAATGTTGCTTTCCCGTGTAAATCATCAAGTTCCTTGCGATATTTTTACCAGCATGACTGAGAGCTCAGACTGACAGCTGATTATCACCGTTTCGCTTCCTCCTATTGTTGATCCTTTGCTATTAAAAAGTTTGATGCTTGTCTCCTACTCACCTCAACTAGAGAGAGTTCTTTTCTACCAGTGTATTCTTTAAATATCCAATGGGGTAGGAATGTTATAATAAAGTAATTATTAAGTTATGTTGTTGTGAATGACTGCAGATTACTCGTTGTTATGTGACTGTACTGTGCAAACATAATGATTCAGATGGCACTTCCACTATGTTTAGTTGAATTCACAGGAACTACATACTTGGAAATCTTTTCTCCCGAACAGAATCCATGCTCAGTTTTGTGATAAAGAATTTATAAAATAATTTTAAACCTGATACCACAGTTAAGCTTACTTTTAAGTTTCAGATCATGAGTACTTAAGTGCAGGGAATTAGCTACTTTTAGGAACTAATAAGATGAAAAAAAATTATGTCATAAACCAACAAATATTCTAACAGCATGCAAAGGGTATTAAAGAAGCAAAGAAATTTTTAATATACCCATACAATTGATATTATCAATTTTTTAAAAGAAACATTTAATAATGCTTCAAGAACCAAAGCTTATATACAGTTAAACATTATTGTGGGCTCTCAAAGATGGTTTTGGGGAAATTTTTATATGAAAAGCCTTTGCTTTTGATGGAGAATTGATCTCATTAAAATTATAGGTATGGATAACTGTAATTCCATGTATAGATGAGGGTTGATTCTCAAGCCCACAGAAAGGCTGCCATTTATTTAATTCACCTGCAGAGTATCAGCCTGCAATCAGCAAAGCCAGGTTTAATGTGCATAATCTACACAGCAACATCCAGAAGACTGACTATAGTACACATAAACATGATGACAATATGACAGGTAACTGCTTTAATAATACTAAACTGAAGAGCATTTTGAATGTCTGGCTTGGCACATTAACGAGACCTAAAGATCAAATATGAACTAATTAAGGCTCTCTATAAATTATACAAGTCACATTTTGCATCTTATCACTATTTAATAAAAATTAATATGCTTTTGTGTTTACTAGCTCTTGAAATAGGGTTTTGTTTCTTCTTACACCTTATTTTAGCTTCTGGTACCAGTAGGTCGTAAGAGGCTATAAATTACCCTTGTTACCTTAATAATCACAGGATTGCTGAATAAGCTCCATTCCATCATAACATAATCACATTCCAGCATCTGCACCAGGCTTCAAGACTCCCGATTGCTTATGAGGAACAGTGGTCTGAGTCAATCAATACAGAAAGCATTAACGTGGTGCAACATATTGTGTGTGTGACAGACACTTGCATATCATTACAGCAGCAGTAACTCAACGATAAACTTACCAATCTAAAGGGGATCATTTACAAATTTTTATGTCAAATAACACACGAAGGTCACAACAACAAGATGTGTTTGCTGTATTTCATCAGAGTCTGTTACTATTTACAGTATTTTTTTTCTTGCCATTGCAATTGACTTCTCAGAATTCTACAGGTGTTACTGCTGAGGGAAATGGCTTTGCAGACTAAGCACAGGAATCTGCTCATGTCTTACCCAGGAGAGGGAAGACAAAATTAATTTGGACCAATTTATCTAGTCAACGCAAGGAACAATTAAAAGATTAAAACTACAGCTTATTGGAAGACATTTCAATTACTTTCAGGTAAAAATCTTGGCTATGATTAAATTAGATCTTTCTTGGCTTAACTGAATTTTGAGATATTTCTGGAAGCACGATTTCCACTTGGCCATTCTATGTTACCACAGCTTTCAAAATCCCACAACCTTCATTAAGGTAGAACAGATCAATCTCAGAATCTATTCTGCACAGTGCCAACTGCACGTAGGCAAATTTGCCTCTCTCGTTTTCTGTTTGGTTTTAGTACTCATTACATGTACTGCAAAGGACTTTTTGCAGATTTGTCACTACTTTATGCCTCTGTAAGTAATCTCATTTCTCTTCCTGCCAGGAAATTCAGTCATTGAATTCTCATTAGTTTTTTGGTTTGTGTTTGGGGTTTTTTTGTGGGTTTTACTTTATTTTTTTTTAATTTAGTCTGTTTTTAATCTGCAAATAACTGATGTTCTCCAAGTTGGCCTATGCCATACCACTTAAGTGAAAGAACTTCACTGAGCAGGTATGGAATCAAGCTCTGGGGCAGTTAAAATGCCATTTCTTTAAATGTAGAACTTTATTAATAGTTTACATTATATATATCTTTTGCTAGCTTTAGTTTTTATCTCTTCACAGTAGAAATTTTTCCTTTTTACTTCTCTAGAAGATAAATAATGTTTGAGAACCTGTGATCACTAACTATTTTTTCTACAAATGGAATAGTCTTCTGAACCACTTCAGGGCACCTGCATCACTGAAGTGCTAAAACAGGAGCAACCTGAGATGAATCTCCAATGCCACTGAACTGCTGGGTCTGGTTATTACTCAAGTCATCCTTGTACTCTCAAAGACTGTTAAAACACACATATTTCTGAATGTAGCAGGAGTAACTTCTCCAGGTCAGAGGCCTGGGCAAGGGGGTTGGTGTAATGGCAGTGGAGAATTAAAATTAGTTTACACCAGGCCCTATTTATTTTTACTTCAGAACTTGTGCACTTTTAAAAGCATATAGGCACTCACAGAGCTTTTCAGTCATCTGTGCCTTGCAGATAATCTGCCTCTGGAGACTGAGAGATCAATTACTGCACTGGAATAAAGTTGGGCACATTGTCCTCATAAAAGCTGTCCTGCAGACCCGGCTCCTGTGTGAGCTCACCTACAGCAACATTCCCAGGCTGACAGAACCTGCTCAGCAAGAGCCAGGTAAAATCCAAGAGCTGTGTGATTTTGTTAGCATGGGGCCTGAGATAATATCCTTTGCCTCTCAGGTGGGTTTCTGAGATTGGCCTCATTACTACAGTAACACAAATAAACAACTTTCAGCCCCTCGTGAATTTAACTGGACTAAAATAGTGTTTGCTCACAGACTAAAGGCAAAAAAACCCCAATCCCTTAGTTGGATTTTTCTTAATCTTAGCTTCATATCTAACGAACAAGATTAATTAAGGTCATTAAGTATGCATCAAATTATTCTGAGAACTGAATGTTTTAATAATTTTACTTCAGCCCAGTAATACTGCAAAAGTGCAGAAAGGCTGATTTTGAGATGATGACTGGAGGAATTAAGAGAGGGGAGAAGTGCAGCTCAAATTTACAGAAAGTATCCAAATGTAAGTGGCAGAGCACCACAACCTGCCATCAATCTGAAGTTCACATACAGGATTTCTTAAGCATGTGTGGAAGCAACAGAAACAATTTCCACTGAGAGAGGTATTAAGTAGCTGCTACTTTTTTTCAGGACTAATTCTGCTTGCAAATCACCCAAACGCAAAAGTCTTTCAGAGGATGATGGGAATCCCTGGCTCCCACACAGGAAAGTAAAGAATATTTACCTAAAAATAAGGAACAAGAAGATGGTATATGTAGGACACCATTACCGCATTTTTCTTAATCAGGACAATCAGAGCATTTACATTTAGAGCTGGCACCTAAAATTTTTCATTTTTTTTCATGTTAATCACACAAGAAAATAAACCTTTACTGCTTCATCATATATCAAATAGTGCATTTTAACTGTAACTCAGTTAATTAAAAATATAATAGTGCCTTTGACCATCCCTTGGCACATCTTTTCCACATACAAAAAGTTACTTGAGAAAAGTTGTATCAACATGGCTCATCATATTCATTAGAATTATATTTAAATAGAATTTTAAGTAAAATTCAATGGTATGTTTCTATCCTGTTTTGCAGTTCGGTCTGTTATGGTAACTTATTTAAGGTGCAATACATAGTTTTGAAGGTAAAGGTCTATCAAGTTTCTATTCTGTTAATTCACCATTTTGTGACTGACTGAATCAAATAATTTGGAAAACACCCATATTAAGCTGGCTGACTTACTGTGTGTCTGTCTTAAAAGGTCTATACAGGAATCTAGTCACTTAAAATAAATATGGACCCATGGAATTTGTTTAGTGATTCCCTTTTATTGTAATTTTTGTGAAAATAAAATGGTATCACCATGACTTAATGTTGGGGGCTTTAATTATATACTTTTTTTTTTGATTATTTGATTTTGAAAGTCCTCTTTCATTGGAAAAGGCACCTTTGTCCCCAAATTCAAGTCAAATATACTTGACACCTCAGAGAAAAAAAAAAAAAAAGAAATCCATAAAATGTCAATAAGCTAAAATGGAATGTAATTCCAGTGTGACAATTTTATATAACAAAACCAGGCTTTGAGGTGATGGTACTCAGTAGGTAATAATAATGATAAACAAGTAAAACATTGGTGCACCTAGAAAAATCATGTTATGTATATCTTTATTACAGTTTTCAGAATACATGGATTAACAATGGCCAGGCTGTGATTTCATCAAATTCCTATTTTAAACATTACATACAAACACAGAGCTGTTTAAAAAATAGAAATGCATGAGTTTTGTCACCTTTTTTTTAATCTTTTTTTTTGTTTGTTTGTTTTTGGCATCAGGAGTCATGTGACTTCCAAAAGGGAAATCAAATGGTGCATGATAGCAGACTGCCTGAGCTGTAATAGGTTATTGTTCACATTCTGTGGCATATGTATCACCTCAAACAGTGCTAAAAGAAGCACTACAAGAACAAATCTTTCTCCTTTACCATTCTCCTAATGACATCAGTGGGTGCCGAGCGACAGCTTGCAGGACTGCAGAATTCACAGGCTTACACAACTCCCTTCCTTGAGCACAAAAAGCAGCAATATGTGATCTGAAACAGAGACACCTGAAGCTAAGGGATTTGGCTTTATCTGCTTTGATTTTTTTTTATTATTTTTTATTATTTACATTTTGTGTGCATGCGTGGGCATGTGTGGAGACACTGCAGAAGAGCTGTTGAGGTTTTCTAACAATACTTATTTAAAAATGAGTAACTTGCAAATACGGTATGGCACATCAGAGGTGGGCTTTAAGTTGCTGTATCACTTAGCACTTGTTATGCCTGACCTCACAGCAATTTGAAGGCAAACAGTAAAGTAGAACTCAGCCAAGCCTTTGTTTAATGGAAAAGAAGCAATTTACATACATAGGTAAGTTTGCTCCCACATAACTATTACCAGCTTTAAATATTTACTAGCTATGTCATTCTCAGTATAGGAAGTACTAAATTCACCCATCAAAGCAGGATTTGCCTGAGGGATGGAAAAGCTGAAAGTTGTGAAGTTTCTTGAACAAGAGCTATAGGAGGATTTCCAGCCAAACCTAAAACTCAGCCAGATTCTCAGAGTTTTGCAAACTGTTTGTGTGTTGTGGGATGAATTTAAAGTAGGTTACTAATGAATTGTGGCTTGGATAGAAACCATGAAAATATTAAGTTTTTTACAGCATTTGTCTGAGGTAGTACATATACCACACACAAAAATGCAAAAATATACAGATATTCGTGACTATTTGCATATCACACAAGGGAACTATGGGAATGTTTCCATTTGTATCTGAATTTTCAAGAAGAACAGATAATTTTAGATAATATTTTTCATATTGACCATGGTCAGCTAAAACCAGAACAAATGATGTAACAGTATTTCTGGGAATACTTCCTGGAGCTCTTTCTCAGTGCCCTCTGAGGCACCAATTTTGTTTTGGCTTTAGCATCAGCTCATAATATCATTAACACTCAAACCAAACATCACTTGTGTGCTGGGAAAGGCTATTTGTTGAATCACAAACAAACATACATGACAAACCGTGTTGCACTTTTTTTTTCTCAGTAAACTGCATAAAACTTGAGCAAAAAAAGTCTATAGTGTCTTTACATTTCTGATCTGTACAGCCAGTAGTTAAGCAACAGAGATGTATATTTGTATATGATTTAAACATTTCATTCCCATGACATTTGCAAATTTAGTTCAATTCATTGCAAAGGTAAAATTATCTTCCTCTTAAATAAACTAAGAAATGTAAACAGTGTAACATCATTAAAAAAAACCTCTCTTCAGTACTTGTAACTGGTAAAATGTGAATGCAAACAGATGTGCTGATATATTGTTAACGTAATGTCTCAGAGGACATATAGTGAAACATAATTAGCAAGAAATTTATGTATGAACCCTCCAGCGATTTTCTTTCTGGGATTACTTTGAATACAAATATAATTTAACTGATATATTTCATTTTTTTTAAAATTAGAAAATAAGGCAAGTGCATTTCTGAAAAAGGTGCTACTCTTCTACACTTCTAGATAAACATGTGACACCTCTGAAAATTAGATCAATAATAAAAACATTAAAAATATCTGCAATTTAATATAGACTGAAAAACTATCAAAAGACAAAGTGACCAGCATCAATTTCAGAAAATATTTTAGACTTCATAAATACGAGCACCCTATATTTACATAAATTATCTTCTAAACTAGTTTTCCTTTGAAAGACACTTTTGCCCTAACAGATATGTCCATTAAATTATATAAATGTTTCAAATATGAAAAAAATAGTAGTAAAATAGAAGCATCAGATGATGTTATTTTGGATTTGCCTTTTTTTTTTTTTATAAGATTTGGTTCTTGAAAATCTGTAGCCAGCTTTCACAGAGCTTTAAAATAAAAAAAAACAACCCATGGATATGAAAAACTTGTGCTCTAATAATTACTGCTACCGTATAAAGATTCTGTTCAGAGCTTTTGAGTTTTCATGTATAAAGATTATACCACTACTTGTAAATCCCAGCAAAATGTTACTTTCAAAATTTGAATTCTAATACACTATTGATTTACGTAGACATTATGAATCTAATCCTTTAAACTGGCTTTGTACATTAAGCACATTTATTTGTGCTTAAATTTAATAGTTCCGTTTAAAAAAAAAAGTTATGCTTCAGTACAAGGCTGATGCTGACCTTGCCCAAAACAGGATATAATTCTTTGTATCTCTTGCTGATAAGACAGGGAGACAGAATCCTGTTGCATGCTTTTTTTTTTTTTTCCTGAAGTACCATGAAACCCTTTAGTTTGTCAATAAAAACCCTGAACAGTTCAGGGAGAAAATTAGTTGACAGCACACATTTCATTAGGCTTCAGTTGTATTCCTATGTTTAGAGTTATGGGCAAACCCCCCGTGTTCTTTGAAGACAAGTTTTGGGGAAAAAAAAATTAAAAAAAAAATCAACACTAGGCTGAAAAGGAACTGTATATTTTCTTACACTAATTGGATTTGTAGTTTGAAACTGTGAGAATTTATCCCAAACTAGTCAGATAGTCTTCAGGGTATCTCACAAGAGAAGCAAAAAGAACCTACTGTACAAAGACGCTTGGCTCAAGCAGTAGTGCAAAGGTACTGCCCCAGGAGCAAATATTCCTCTAGAGCTACCAGTTTGTGCACAGAAAACCATGTGACACCTCACCTTCCAGACACTCTATATAACATTAAAAAAAAGTTCCCCATAACACCAGGCAATAAAAGTATTCATAATAATTTCATCAATCAGTGAAAAGCACTAATAATTTGAGAACAAGTGCCATCTACAACATCCTGATTTTTAAAAAATATCATAGCTGAGAAGCATGTGAAGCAGTTCCACTGCAACTCCCACTTCAAGTCCTCCATCACATCAGATAAGCAATGAACTTTCAGTAGAAAGGATGGTGAAGGTTGACCTGAACACCAAACAGTCTGTACATTCAGCTGGAGTCTGGGGAGCAAAGGGAACTCTGGTTTCCCAGTGAGTGGCAGAACATACAGTGTCAGCTACTGAACTGACTGCTCACCTGAGGTACTGCAGTGCAAGGGGCCTGTATACAAAGTAGAATGGGAGGAGCTTCCCAAAAAATCAAACTGCTGCAATCATTGATCACTGCTAGAGAGTGCTCCAGGTAGGAAATTTGTTCTTAGCTGCTAAACTCAGCACTGAAATCCACCAGTAGAGATCCCGCTACATATTTTACCTGAGAAGCAGAGGAAAAACTCAGAGGCAGTTTTGAATAACTTCGTAATGTAGCTTGTCTCTAAAAACCTACACAAAGGTATTTTTAGCATAATTAAAATAGGACAATCATATTTTCCCCCAAATATCTTTATAAAGAATATGTAAGTGCATAATTAGAAAAATTCCTCCTTAGATACAGTTAAAAACATATCCTGCCTTTGACATCATTTAATTTTGGTAAAATCCTATGCTCTGTTTTCTTTTTTTTTTTTTTTTTTTTTTTTTTTTTAGCAGTGATAAGTAACTATACATCATCATATCACCAAAAGTGTAGATATGTGGTATATCCTACTTGCAGCTAAAACAGCTGAATCCACCAGGCTTTACACTGAGATAAGGTTTTCAGCAACCTGACTGGGGCTATGTGTTGCTTTTTTTATGGTTACAAAAAAGATTCTGATAATGTAGACCAGCTCATCTCTGAATTTATTAACATACAATTTTATTATTTTTCCTTTCATGTTCAAATCAGAACTGCAAATGGAATCCACAGCTGTACTCTTTCAACAGAACTGTATTTTCTTACCCATATAAAACAAAACCTAGAAATCCCCAACTCCTTTCATGTGAGTTGCCAGCTTAAAAAAAAGGGTTTAAAAAAAAAAAAAGAAAGAACATAAGAAAATAAGATATGTATCCTACTGTTTAACACTGTTTACAGATCTTGGTAGTTGGGGTAATAAGATACAGTATGTGGATTATTTAGCAACAGCTTTAAAATTACATATTTTTACACCATCTCATTTAATCAATACCAGTATTCCTTTACGATCATTGCCAATTCATATCATAAACTCTTTCCAAAGTATATCCATTTAATTGTAAATAAAACAATTCATTAATTCTTTGGCATCAGAAGAATCATACAGCTGCAATTGCTCCATTGTGGCGAGAACGAGACCTTTCCAAAGTTACTCGTTTGTTATCTGTAACACAAAGAGAGGAAAAACAAATCACCATAAGATTTGAAACACGGATAATGCAATGTCAAGAGGTTTTCAAACAGCCCTGAAAATCATTTCGAATGATATGTAAATAAGTAACTAGGAGACTGGATCAGAGAAGTTTCACAGTGCAGCTGCCAGTCAGAGTTCAAGAGTTCTGCAATCAGCAATAAATTACTTTCTTGATCAGAGAAGCTGGGTGATAAAAGCATTAGGAGAATCCTGAAACACAATCCCCTTGGAAACAGCAGACAATAACTAAAATTGCTGCGTAAAAATCTGTAAAATTTTATAAACAATTTATGCACAGAAACTCTGGAAAAATACACTTTAAGTTTCCTGAGAAAGCAGTGACCAGTGGGGTGGCGAGAAGCCCACTAGATGCTACAAGTACAAAAGCTGAAACACCATTCACTATAATTTGGTACAGAGTTAAAAATAGAACAGTTAAATCAGCCACTTCCTAAGCATTTCCTGATTGCTCAATGAGAACAACTTTTAGTATAAAATATTACACAGTAATTATTGCAATGAATTATAAATATGTCTCTATCACAGGAAAACAATCACCAAGTACCAACCACATTCCTAAATGCCTTTAAAATAAAATTTTAAAGCAATGAATATACACATGCACAGACACAAAAAGGGGCAGAAGATTAACCCCCACTTAGTTTTCTGGAGGTTTGGATCTTTCTTTTTTAAAATGTGGTCCTTCCATGCAAATTTTTTTATTTTTGGAGGGAGGGACTGTTTCTTTTGACATTGACTTTTCTATTCTCTCATGTCACATTCACATTGCTGCTCTGCATCAGTACAGCACCTACGTTGCTACAGCATTAGGATGTCCCAATATACGGCTGGAATTTCCACACAGGACTGGAGTATAAAACAAACACTTCAGAAGCAAAAAGTCTGACACCCACACTGCAGGCAAGCAGGTTTTCTCAGCTTTTCTCCAAAGGAGCTGATTTATCTCTCTGCTTGCCCAGACTAGAACAGCCTGTGCCACTGGTGCTGCTGGAAGAGGCTGAGCTTGGGCCAAGCTGAGGGTTCAGCACAAAGCGCGAAATCAGAGTGTGTGAGATGGATACACTCTTTGAAAAGGATATGGACTGAATTACTGTGTGCCAGAGAACAAGGGAAAGGCTGGAGCAAAGAGCAATCTGAGATCTCAGCAGTGAGTGTAAATACCTGCAGGGAGAGTGCCAAGAGGCCAGAGCCAGGCTCTTCCCAGTGGTGCCCAGCCAGAGGACCAAAGGCAATGAGCATAAACTGAAACGCAGAGGTTACTCTGAACTAGGGGAAACATTTGCTTATTGAGAAGGTGACTGGGCAGTGGAATAGACTGCCCTAGAAGGCTGTGGAGTCTCTACCCTTAGATTTTCGATCCTTGTCTAGACATGGTCCTGGACAATTGGCTTTAACCCTGCTTGAGCAGTGGGTGGCCAAGATGACCTCCAAAGGTCCTTTCTAACCTCAAGCATTCCATGATTGTGTTCTAACCTAACAAAGGCAGAGATGGTCCAAGTACATTAATAAGGATCTGGAGAAGAAAAAGAAAGTCATCTCTGTGATCTGTTTCTGGACAAAAAAACAGAGGCTGCCTGTGGAGACTGAATGGGCTCTGCAAAATCAGCCTTCCCTTTCCCTGTTCAATGAAAGTGTCTCCAATGCTGTAGGGAATTAACGGCTCCTTTAGCAAGATTATTAGTTCTTTTTATAGTTCTGCCTTGCCTCCTTTTCCTAATGAATCTATCCATGCATAAAGTATTCAAATTACCCTAAGTCAATCTGTTTTGCATGGGAATAAATCTCTACACTGGTTGCAGTGTCACTAGGCACTGGAAATTAAAGCACAAAAATGCTAAAATCCAAGAAGAAAAGTTATCAACTCAAATGTGCTGCTGCTCCTTCAAGACAGTGACCCATAAAGAGTCTAGTGATACTTGCTTTCAGTGGGGAGAAGAGCCTTCACCACTAGACTATTTCTTGAGATAATTTCAAGACTGTCAACTGAACAGGTTAAAAACAGATTAGGAGATTCTAAAAACTGTTGATTTGTTTTATTGGGTTTTTTAAGATTTTGTCTTTTCAGGTTTTTTTTTTTCATCATGGTAGAGACAAACATTTTCTGCAAATGACAGTTCAAGTTCTCCTGTAACTGCAAACCTTCCACTAGACCAGGTTGCTCCAAGCGCTGTCAAACCTGGCCTTCAACACTTTCAGGGATGGGGTATCCATAGCTTCTCTGGGCAAGCTGTTCCAGTGCCTCACCACCTTCACAACAAAGAATTTGTTCCTAATATATAATAGAAACCTGCTCTCTTCCAATTTAAATCCATTCCTGTATAAAGCATAAGAAATCACAACCAGTAAAAACCACAGTAGTAGGGGAGAGGGAAATACTTTAGCTAAAACTATACCCTGAAAAATATATTTTTCCTTTCCTTAATGCTCCATCCTTCTGTTATTAAAAGAGAAGTCTCAATAGCTGCAATAGATTTATTAACTCAGTAGCTTGTTATCAACATACAGCTCAGTTATATTAGGAGAAAAATAAATGCTACTTTGCAGAACTGCAATACTAAGATTAAGTGACTTTTTCATTTCGTTTTCTCCTTATCCACTCTTCCAGGTAGTAACTTTATGCTCTCCTAATTATAAACCTTATTTTTTATGAGCAATCAATGCTAGTAATAATATAGATGTTGTGCAGTCGAATGGATTGGTCATGACACTGAGATATCTGATAATGGAAAAAGACAGAGTCTATAAAACCATACCTCAAAGGTACTTGATTGGAATTTGCATTATCTTGTAACAAAAAAAGTTCCCTCTTTGACAGCCCTTATATTTAAATTATAATAAATTATAAACTGGTATCTTAGGCTTGGCACCTTAGTTGAGTAAATCTGCTTTTTTTTTCCTCCTGAATAACCTCTTGAAGGTGAAAGAACTGACCTTTCCACAGCTGACAATAATAATAACTTTTTAATACTCAGAGAAAGAAGGCACTGGTTTGAGTTACCCTGAAAATGATCATATGAAGAAGTTAGAAATTTTAGCAATGAATAAAATATTTAAAATTTCATCTTTTTGGAATAGTTTTGACTGTGTAACTGATGCAGAAATGCATTCTATAAGGGTATTTGCATGGCCTGTGCCTTTGGGAATCAATGAAAGCCTTTACATCAAACATTTATTTCTTCATTCATGTAAAATTTTGTTCACTAGGAAGTCCTACAGAAACACATCTTGTTTTCATGAGCAACCAAAGGAAAAATACTCATGCAGTCCCAAGCACTTCAGCAAGTACCACAAACACAACACGGAAAACAGTTAGAAAAGCAAGATAATTTCCTATAGGTACCGAATTATTACACAAAAAAATGAGTAACCTGGTCATTTAAGTATGTTGCAAAAGGATAACCTGTCACAGCAGATGACAGTTCCAAGGAGCAAACACTGCCATCGGTGATAATGACACTGGCATTTATTCTTTACAAAGAGGTAAAAATTTGAGTGTCCCTTTACAAGAGACACTTTTTTCTGATTGAGACAACTAAATCTTTTCTGTAAAGTGCAGTTGATTAAAATTGTGACAGGGTAAACTCAAATCACTTCAGCCTGGGCAGCCTCTTGTTTTCTCCTTGAGCCATCTAAGCACAGGGAAAACTGAAGCCAACTTACGATACCATTTGATGTAACAGCCTATTATCAACTGCTTTAAGGAACAACCCATGACAAGAATTAACTTTATTATTTTCCTTTATGGACTGCATGCACCTTCATCAGCTTTAGTTTAACAACAATGAAAGGTTCCATTTGGGAAATGGAATTTATAGAACATAAGGCAGAAGCAGAACTGATACAGTGTAAAACAGCAGGGAAGTCCATCCATCTCAGCACCTCTTTAGCAGCCACAGCTGAGCACTGTTCCCTGAATTGCCTGGCCTGTCCCTCTGACATTATTGGAGACATCAACTGAGAAATAAGCCAGGCAAGGAAATTAGGAGCTTCAGAACTGTTGTTGCTGTCCAGAGCAAAATCCTTTTGAGAAAAACCGCCTTGAGAGAAAATGGCTCTCCTAACCTCAATTCTGTTGAGATTCAACCCATCTCTGTGAGATTTGATTTCAAATTGTTCTTTCAAAATGTATGGCCTATATATATAAAAAAATATAGCAATAAGGTAAAAATCATTTATGGGAGAAATACAGCCAAAATAACACCTCAGAAAGGACTATGAAATAGCACTTTTCAAAAGATCTTCATTACAAAGAGATGAAACAAGCAAATAAAACAGTTTTCTAACTGGGTTCAGAGAAAATGTACTGTTAATATGCTTTCTTTAATCTTTTAGTATTTAAAACACTCTTATTTCAATGTCAACAGGCACCCTACACATGCCTGGCAGATTCTGAACTAGACCCTTTATAAGCATCACATTGGGTCACCTTACATTCATTTTGATTTTATATTTTTGTAACCAAAAATGAGAACAGATCAAGTGTTCTCAGCTTTTTTCCAAACAGAATCTCGAATTCATGACAATCAACTTAAATGACAGCTAAAAAGGTTATTTTAGCATCAATTTCAAAGAAAACATTGAGTTTTCAAGCAAATCGTGTAGCTGTGAGGTCAAATTCTATACATCCTTTTTTTATTTTGGTTTAGGTTCAATTCAAGACTTTCATATGAAAGATGAGTGATGACCTGAGCTTATAAATGTTATGATGGAAAAAAAGAAACCCTTAGGCCAAAAAATAGCAGCTTTTTGGTGTGTGTTTTTTGTGTGTTTGTGTTTTTTTAAGCAAGCCCCAAAATCAAGATAGTGCAGCTGAAACATGCTAATCATAAAGCTATCATGTGTTGATCTTATAATAATAATATAAAAAATACGTTCCTGACCTGGTTAGTGGGATGTTTAATTTACCAATATATTGATCTGTAAGGTGTTGAAGAGTAAGAAAAGGTTTTAGAAGAAACAAGGAGGAAGAAAAAGCTTTAAGGACAACTTAGTAACACTCAGGAGGATCCCTTTAAAGGCTGGATGGGTCCTCCTCAGAAAAAAGCAGAAACATATATCTCCTGAGTTATTTCCAGAAGCCTGGAGTGCTGTGTTCTGTTCAAAAATATTTGCTTCAAAGCTGTTTGTCACTTAGGTAACACACAGTACCATTATTTTAAGAAGGCTTCCATCCTATTCTTTGTGAACAGTTTCTCTTTGAAAGGATACGTGGCTGTGTGGATTCTCTTTAACTTGCCAAATAAATTTGTTAATATCCAGAAGCACTGCAGTACAGAGCCAGGTCTAAAATATGGAGAGTTAAAGAAGTTAAGCCCTGACACAAAGGAGTTTTACTCAGATTAAAAGGGAACAAAGACATGTCTAATCTTTCTGCTGCCACTCAGACCCAGCTTGCTGGGCACCGTTAATTGTAGCCTTTGAGTCGTACGAAAATGCAGAACATCAGAAGAAAACCCATTTATTTATGTTCTATGTGCTAGACATAAAAATGCTTTAAAAAAGAATAAAGTGAGAAGTTATAATGCTAAATGGCATGTGTGATGACATTTACCAGCTCAGAGCAATCCAGCTGTGACCACAGTCTATACAGTGTGGGGACACAATAAAAGTAACAGTTTTGCAATCAAAATTGAGGATATTGGCCATCTGTATCATAATTCCAATAAAGAAATAAATGCTTACCCTCTTCAGAGCTGAAGTTTGGTATTTGTAGGATAAAAATGGATTTATAAACCCCATTTTCAAGTAATCAGTTTAAAATAAATTTTACTTCTGCTTATTTGAGGCCTTAAAGATTTTTTTTCTTTTTTAAATAAAATTGGCCCAATAAGATAAGATTCCTTAAACCTTTAAGTGATCTATTTAATATTTTAATTTGACTTTGCTTGCTTTGTTAATAGTACCACTTGGGATGTGCAGTGAAAGCTCTTCCACAAGAGTTGCAGCGGAAAAGCCTTAGCTGGAGACAACACATGCCTGCCTCAGGGGTTACAAGACAAATCAATCTATTTTTCTCCTTTGCTCCAAGGGTAATTGGCCTTTAAAATTACAGAGAAAAATAGGCCCTCATGTCAGTACAGTGCAGGCACATATACAACCATTTTCCATTTCTTTTTCAGTTTGAATTCTCAGCTGAGAACTAAACTTATAAAGGTGGGAAAATAAAAAAGAAGATGAAGAGGAACGATTGCATCAGTTCAAATCCCCTCCAATAACAAGAAGCACTGTGACCAGCATTGGAGTCTGGAATTTACTGAAACCTGCTATGAATAGCTGTCATTTTCTTAGTCAGTGTTTTTTTCATTCATGATTGTGATAAAATTTACTTGAATTTTTGTGACAGGCTGTACCACCAGCATTCATGAAGATTTGTCACAGAATTTAGTTAAACTGAAAAGTTCTAATTATTGCTTCATTTCCCATAAAATCTCACAAAGTAATACTGATTTTTACCTCATTCTTGTGAAATTGCCTTTTTCAAGGAGCAATCATGGCTATGAATATCCCTACAATCCTTCTAGTGTGCTACACGCATAATCACGTATAAACACAGTTTCAGACTCTGAATACTGTTAAATTGTATAAAGTAAAATTTAACTTGCCTAATAAATTGTTTCATAGCAGTGAAACTCAGATGATAGCCTTCATAGTTTTCTGATTGCCATTAAATCTGATTTGCAATAGATTACTCATTTCATATTTTTAATAAGTAATTGTCATGTGAAAGTATTTCCCAGTGCCTAAAGATGAACCATCATCTAAACTATAATTGATATATTAAAACAACAATAAAGTTGAAAATAGTCAAAACAACTTAGTATTTTAAAAACAGTACCAATATTCCCTTGAAATAATCTTGAAACCACTAAACCTTTAATGTGAACTTCCTCACTGGGAGTGTGTATACAGGTGTAAAGCAATTATTAGATTTGATATCTGAATGAACTCAGGTTCCCATTAGAGCCTGAATGCTTCAATGACCCTATTATTTTCCTTCCAATGCTCCCAGACCTGATCAACTTAATTATTCTGACTAGTGAAACATTTAGGACATGAACGTATGATTTGCTTTAAACCAAATGAGACAAATGAAAGTACTTTATAAAATAGCATAAAAAAAGGAACAAGACATGATGTGATGTGTCAAATCCTGCAAGAAGGTTGGGACCAAGTAACAGTAACAAAGAAACAGACAAAAAGATCCACTGCCATAAAACCATTCTTAATCCAGATATTTTCCCCTTGAAATTTTAATTTGTAACCTTTATTGTATCTCCTGTACAGTGAAAAGGTATAGCTTGTGAATCAGAGGGGTGAAATAAATTTCAGAGAGTAAATAAACTGTCTGCTTCAGTACTGAAAGAATCCAAGCCTCAAAACACAGAGATTGTGTCTCTCCTTTCATGACTACACATGTGCTTTTAGCAGTTGTCCAAAAGTAAAATTAGAGCCTCTACTAAAAAACATTTCAGAGAGGACAGATTTGCTGATGTAAAAGACGTGTTTCCCTATTTTAATTGTACCTACTACTTCACTCCAAAAAAAAAATGTGTGACATTGCAAAAAAATACGTATTCACATTTTAAACAGGCTCGGCCTGATGCCAATACACGATATTCTTCATAAATAATGGAATTTAAAATGGCTTCCAAAATGTCCTATTCCCAGCTCCCCTATTAACACTATTGCTCTCACAATTTGTATTTGCTTTCAAAGTAAGTTGACTGTAAGGTTACAAACAGGACAAAGAAATAAAGACAGTAATAGGTTCTGAACTCCAAGTACACAAGCAGCCATGAAGTTAACATCTTCTCATCCCACTGCATTTGTCCTTAAAAAGAATCAAACTGACATCCAAGTGGTCCCCTTGCCCCTCGCCTCCTCTCACTAATGATATGTAATGGCTGCTGAGCCTGCAATAAACGTGTTTATGTCCAGCCACATTGCCATCATTTTACAATCTAATCTGATACTTTTAAGAAAGAAGGAAGTCGCGAGAGACCAGCACCAGCTTGTGCTGAAGGCACTTCTTGACATCAGCCTTCACTTCGCACTTCAAATGGAAGGATTCGATTTGACAAAACATACAGAAAGTCAAGAGAGAAAGCTCTTCACCTCTTCTCCGAAACTGCCTGATAGAAGTCAATACCAATCCCTTTACAAAGTTACAATCAAAAGCTGACAGATGAAAGTCAAAGGGGAAGCTTTCTAGCTATTCCTTACAATATTTTATTAAAGAGCAGCGTAAGGACGCGTTTGCCTCGCTAGGATCACCCCACCTCCACTTGCCGTTTTTATCAGTTAGCAGTTCAAATGCTGCAGTTACATCTCCCATGTACAGCTGCTTTATCCTCTGCATAGGACGTGAAAGTAATGAACTCAAAGACAGCGGAAAAAGAGAAAGCTCTCTTTTCTCCAAAGGAAATTCTTTCAAAACAGGAGTTGGGTAACACTCCTGAAAAGCAAGTATTTCCTAGTGTTTCATGTAAACCGGCTACCATAGTTTTTCTCCATACCCAAACAATGACAATATTCCTTGTAGCCTGCAAAAGTCTATCTCTGTATTTTTAATGCATTAGAAAAAAAAAATTCTCTTTTTATATATATAAAACCCACTCTGCAATAACTTGTAGTCTACATGTAAAATGAAATATTTTAAATAATACACTAAAGGCAGAATATCCATAATTATTTTTTGATTAAATAAAATATCAGCATTTTTTATTCATGGCTGGGTTAACATTTACAATTCAGCATTTTGCAATATTTAAATGGCACTGAATATGCTATGAGAAAACTTAAAACTACATCACTCCTGTATGACCGGCTGGCAGAGGCTATAGCCTTCTGTGCCCATCTGCACCTTCACTGCAGAAATTAAAGAAAAGCTCCTGTTTGAGCCTGGCAAGATGATCTCACCACTACCTGTTACTTCTCTACACACGCCAACTGAGAATACCTCGATCCTGCATGTGACTTTTACTATAAATTATGTGCACCAAAGGCATGTGAATGTGAAACTGTTGCTTATTAAAATAATTCCTACAAGGAAGTCATTCAGACTATATATGGCAGGCTATGAAGTAAAATATAATAACTTTTAGGGAATTGGGAGTCTAATTTCTTTCTTGGCTGAGCACAGACAACTTCATTATGATTCAATGTGAGACCCTGGTGCTCACATAAAGCAGAATTTGACCCTTTATGTTCATATAAAGAATAAAATTACAGAAGCAGTTAATGCTGGGAGAGGACAACAAGTTTTCACTAAATAGCTCAAAATAGTTTTTATTTATTAGTACTTGCATCTGAGGAATGTCTTTTTCTAAGGCTTCCTGCACTATTTCAGCAACAACTCTCTCAGATTTGTGGAACCCAAAAATTAACACTGTATCACTCCAAAACTCCGACCTCGCTTGCTTGAAAAAAATCTTTGACTGTATCCTGTATCCCTTCCCTATTAAACAGCTCCTTTTGCCACACCAGCAAGGAGCTCAGAGGAGGAAGAGCAGGTGCCTCATTTCACAAATGCAGCTGTTACTCAGATGCTTCCTAACAACCCACAAGTATTTTAGGGCTGCCTTAGCAGCCCTTTTGTAAAGACTAAGGGACAATGATGTTCAGGTGTACTATTACTGTCTGCTTTTTAAAACTGGTTTAGAAACTCCAGGGCTTTTTGTAAGCCTACATCAAAATATTTCTTGCAAACGAGTGACTAACTAAATGAATTCCTACTTAGAAAAAAAATATATAGTTACATAAATACGGACACAACTTTCCAGAGGCAAAATACTATATACACAGTAACTTCTTTCTGAGGTCAAACTTTTCTACCTTTCCCAGATGCATAACTTCAAACCTTTCCTTTACTCAACAATGAGCTGTGACAGTGCTGATAGCCTGTATTATGCATTATAAATAAACTCTAAAAAGTATTATCTGTATTAAAAGCAAGGCAAAGTCTGGTTTGATAGGCACAAAAGAACATGGCCTGTTAGTGACAAACATATGTAGCAAGTTGTCAGTGTGAGTTCCAAAAGTTTTAAATAACAATTTCACTATAGAGCTAAAAAGAAGTTAAGATCTTCTAACTGACCAAGATTTCATCATCCCACTATTTGTACCCAAAATGCTCCTGAGGTCACCAATTAACTGATGTTATCTTATTACAACTCACACGTGTTGCACTCTCTGGACAAATGTCAAAACTGGAGAACTAATTGGAGTATTTCAGCTGCTCAACACTAGAATTATAAACTTTTATGAAATTGTCACTTACAAAAGGAGCTCCAGGGTGAGCAAAGACAAGGTGAATGTTGATTGTCCCTGGTTTTGTCAGGTATGAGACAATCTTAATATTGCTTATACAATTGAAAAAATATTTTGTTAAAATGCCTGCATGTTGTCTTTTAAGCACCTTTAATTGAAATTTTCTTAAGACCACAACTCAAAAGGTAGGTAACATATGACTGAGTAGAAGTATTTTACGTGAGGTTTTAACTATAATTCATTCAATAAGAACTCTATCCAAATGCTAATGCCAGCATTGCTAATATGAATAAACACATTTTTACATACACGAATGCTAAGAAAGCAAAATGATACAATGTGCTGGCTATACCAGAAAATTAGTCCTTCCTTCAGAACTTCAGGCATCACCTCCTTCTCTTAAATAACATGCTCATACAAAAAGTTTCTGGCAATATTCTATAGTCTTTTCTCCTAGAAATCTTAGATAAATCCATTCCTCTCTTCCCCTTTTGGTGTTAAACAAGTTTATCTAGTTACCTAATCTTAATAAAGATAACACAGGATGCTGTTTATGGACACTCACCTGTTTGCTGACTGCTGCCAGGCAGCCTGTATTCCCTGCAGCTTCACTGTCCCTCTTGTTTGCTGAAGAACTCCAGCTACACTATGTTGGAAAAATATATTCCTACAGCTCTCCTGAGCAGTGAGAATGGATGTTCTATGTTTCTAAGTCTCCCTTGGTCTCTGCATTGTTTCTGAAAGTTAAACTACTTCATATCCACAATCCTCCTGTGTTTTCTGACCTCTTTGTCAGTTATTAATTTCCTTAATACATTATCTATCAGTTATTCTTCCCAGACACACTAAACTTACACTACGCTAAAATTCTCTTTAAGATGACACTGATACCACATTACAGCTTCCTCACTGATAATTGAAAATGAGCTGCATAAATAACTCTGAACAGGGGAACTGAGAATTACTGAGCAGATCCCACTCCGAGCAGGAATATAAAATCATCTGTATTTTCCCAAGTCTTGTGCAAGCCAGATAACAAAATTCCAAGTAAGAAAGACAACCATAAGGAATCCTGTATTTCACCTTTTTGTTTAGATAATAAACAGTCACTTATTTATGCTCCTGTCAGCAAAAACCTGAAGGAAAATCTACAGCAAAGGACTGGTGAAATACCTGATGAAGACAGAAAGCAAAAAAACCCCCCCAACAACAACAAAACAAAACCCAAAAAACCACCCCAAAACCCAAATGCTTTCCTTTAGTTCCTTAGTGGGAATAACAAGGTCAGGCCCATTGATCTTCCTGTTTGTTTAAACCTCCTCTCCCGTTCTCAGCCTTTTTCATTACAGAGCATGAAACACCACTACTACACAGGCCCTTCAAATATTTTTCGAGCCTTCCAGCAACTTTCTGTCCACACTGAACCCACTCTACTCATATACCTGGTTTTGCTTTGCTGTGTAGGTGAATCAGCCTCATTTTTATCTGCTCTTCCTTCTCAGCATTTTCAGAACATGTCTACAGAGGCTTTCTTCCAAAAGTTTTGAGGGGTATCCACAGCATGAGGTCACCCTGCCCTGTGCTGCTCCAAATCCTGAACAACAACGAGACAGTCACTTGGTTTTTCTCTCTCCTGGTGCACTGGGGCTTAAGTCCACTTGAAGAAATATATTCACATTCATTTGGGCTGCATGGGGAACAGTAACAACACCTTATACAAAGAAGAAGCTCAGCAAGATTTTGGAATTTAAATTCCGCTCTTCACCCTCCTTCAGACTGAGGCGACAGGAGGGAAGGATAAGGCCGAGGGAGCTCGGCTGCGTATGAGGGAGCAGAACAGGCTCAAAAAAGATCAATGCTGAGAGTGCAGAAAAATGAGCAAGTCATTTGAGGACAAATCTTGGCCTTAAGCATCTCCTGAACACAGAGGTCCTGATTTGCTAATAAAGATGAGTGTTTGCTGGGTAATCTTTTTCACTGTTCACATGGAAGAGACTTCAGAATCCCATGTCACCTCTTAGATGTCTTTGGCCTTGAAAACAATGTTTTGTATCACAAAATAAACGTTATTTTTCTTTCAATTTCTTTTTCCCCATTTGGAAATGTAGTTTACAGTACCATTCCAAAACTAGTTTTACCACACAAACAAAGAAATTATGAATTTGGGTGAAAGAAAACAAAGTCATGAGTTTCTCTCTGGGGTAGGAGAGAGTAGGAACTTACACAGATTTTGCTGCCAGATAAAATGATTAGAAAAATACATCCTTAGTGCCACTAAAATAACATTAATCCATCAGATATTTTTTGCCTAAAGCTGGCAATGTCCTTTAGAATTACGTTTTGCTGTGTGTAAACTGTTTTAACTACAAGCTCCTTCTATTTCATCTGAGGGAATATTTTTTCATGCTCGAACTAGTTTCATCTTCAGAAATAACTAAGTCAGTGTGTTAACAGTTTACACCTATTTGTGATTCACTGGGCACTGTGGCCTTTTAACTATCACCCACCTTTTCCCTGTACTTTCTTATAACTCCCAAAGCCGGGGAATTCTGTTTGTTTTAAAGCCAAAGCAATGAAAATCATGACCAGCTTGTCCACTGTGCACCAGGAGCAGAGTGACTCAGACTTCAGAGCTCACAATGTTTTGTTGAATTAAACATTTGATCAAAGGACATGTTACCCTTTTTGTTTTTATTCTCTTTAATTAGATGTTCTAGACAGAATTTTCTATAAAACAGACTAAGACTTGGCTGCACACTGATGATAATTCCTGATGATGTCCAAGTACTTCTCTTGCCTTAGATATTCAAGGAAACAATGATGTGATCTTAGAGGAAAACAAAAAGACATTCTTGAGGCTCTTTCATCAGCTATTTGTCATGAATGTAAAAAAACTCCCCCCAAAAATTAGCAAATTATTATTAGCTAATTTCTCCAACATTCCAATCAAATATTTTAACAGAAAAAGAGCAATCTCCCCCAAAAGTAAATAAAAGAGAGCCTCTATTACAGCTTAACAACTTGAATTGTAAGTTTGCTGGGCTTTGGATACACGAAAACCTCTCTAGAGACTTTTTTTTTGTTTGAGGATGAGGACTTTTTAAAACATATTTTAGAAATATGAAATTCACATCTCTGATTTTTAAATTTCCTACTCAGCAGTAACAGAAAAGCAAACTGTAGATGAAAAATTTTCTGAAGCTTTACTACAAAGTTTGTTAAAGAGATTTTTTTTCATAAAGTATGCAAATCTTGCTACTTATACTCCAAGAGTTCTACTGACTCAGTTTAAGGCAAATAACTATTTCATAAAACAGCATCTTGCAAAGGGCTGAAAATTATATCTACAGTACAGAAGGGAAAAAATCCAAGGAAGAGAAATACTCTGAAGTATGCGAAGTATTTTCATATGCCTTTTCAAATTTTTTTTTTTTTACAAGAATACAGGAGGCCTATTTTAAAGCAAACAAGAATACAGTGAAATACTCTTGGATTGACAGATGCATGAGCAGTAAAAAAGAGTCAAAGTGCTAACTGCCATTTGATTTATTGTATTTGTTTTGATTCATAGTTCAAAACCAAGCCTTATGTTCTTCAAGCCCAGCACAGCGTGAGACAGCCATAATGTCTGCAAAGTCCAGTGGGAAGGATTAGCAAATGTCACAATACCTTTAGGGCACAGTAGATCCTTAAAATAGGTAATGATTCAAGAGTTTAAACAGGAAAAGTACAGCGGGGTGCCTTGGAAAAAAAAAAAATCTGCATCAGGCTGAAAGGTCTATAAACTTAAGCTTAATGATGAGCAAACTAAAAGGTCACTGTGCATTGGTGGATGTTCAGTGGCAGTGGTTTGATGTGACACAATCATTTCTCTGTCCAGAAATAGAACTATTAACAGTTTGAGTCAAATGGCACCTCTTTAAAAAGATCATCCCTTCTCTTTTACCTTATCACACATGTATGAACAAACCTGTTCGCACAAGGGACCTTCCGAAAATTAAATAAAAATGCCTTACAGGCTTTAAAATATGTTTTCATGCTCATATATGTGTATAGAAATGTATATTTTAGAGAAACAAACACTTATGTCTTTTAACATGTAAAGTTTCACTGGAAAAAAGTATGATATAGTGGTTTTTCTAAATGGCTGATATCCATGACTTCTGATTTTTATTTAACACAGGTAATGACTACCTGAATGATGTCTGGAAATTCATAAGCTTTGTAATAATCCAGTCAAAATGGTTACCATCGATCACTTGTGGTCCTCTGAACACTGATTATATGATTCTAATCAACAGGGTTGGAAAAGGTCTCCAAGATCATCAAGTCCAGCCTCTGATCCAACACCACTGTGGTTCCCAGACCATGGCACTGATGCCACGTCCAGTCTCATCTTAGAAACCTCCAGGGACGGTGAATCCATCCCCTCCTTGGGCAGCCCATTCCAATGTCTGATCACTCTCTCTGTAAAAAATGTCTTCCTAATATCCAACCTAAACCTCCCCCGGCAGAGCCATGCCCTCTTGTCCTACATACAGCTGGTTGTAGCTGAAAACAATTATAATTTTGCAATTCAGAGACATTACAGTTAGAAGTAAAACTTCATAAGACAAAGTACAGAAGGTTAAATCTGCTGCTAAATGTCCATCTCTTCAGAGAATAATAAGGAGATGTGATAGAAAGTTTCAGAATCTTTCCCAAAATCAAAATAAAGCAACAGTAACCTTGAGGGCTTCATGATTTTTGTGGGTAAATGAGGATACTTAACAGGTAGATTTTAACTGCCTTTTGTCAAGGGCTAACTGAGAAGTTTCATGATAGAAATAAGACTGTTTTGCATATTAAATTCTGTCACCAACAAACCCTCAGGTTTCTCAAAAAAAGAACAAAGAAAAGAGGGAGGAGCTTCACACCAATTTATCATGGGGAAAGAAATTACACCCCACCATACCCATTTCCTCCCAATATTACATTTCGAAGCCTCTAATGAATGCATAACATTCCTACTTTTGAAAATGACACATTAGTTAACTTGTAGAGCCGTAAAATACACATTTACAATCCAATTTTACCAAACAGAACAGCCTTCACCTCCCCCAGGTAGACTGGGAAAATGTCACATTGGACTTAGACAGAGATCAATCTTGTCAACAGTATTGGTTACCATCCCATGGAGCAGGCCAAAAGCGGAAAGGCAACCTTTAGGCTGATCCACAACAGTTTTAAGAGGATCTATTTTACAGTCCACCATGTAACCGTGTGGTACTGTGACTGAACATCTCTGCATGAGCAAAACCATATCAGATATTGACTGTCTCTGTTCAACTTGAAAAAGGAGGCTGATCTCAAAACAAACAAAAAACCCCACCCCCAAACAAAATAATAATAAAAAAGTTGTTTAAAAAGTTAAAGAATATTTACCTTTTACAGATGGCATGAGGAATGCTACAACACACCCTTATTTAGAAACACACAGCAAAGACATGCCAAATAGCAGTGATGGGTTTAAGAGGCAGGGCAAAAACCCCAAAGGCTGTTTTAAACAAGCAGGTACCCTTCTAAAGGCTCAGATCTGATCTAAATTAATGAAACAAAGCAGCATGATCTTTGCATCCTGACTCTTGTATTAGGTCTCACACGTGCAACAGGACAACACCAAAAAATTTATAAAGACAAAACAAACCCTGATAAGAAGCAGTAATGTTATTTCCATTACTATTCCCCCTATAGGATATGAGTATGGATAAGCCCATAAAGGTTTTTCACCACACACCCCCTGCCCCAATGATTGATGTCTAGTAGAATTATTTCCTATACATCTCAGCAGTGTTGAAAATCTCACTAAGTATCTTTAAAAGATCCAAGGTCAAATACAGAGTCAGCATTTAAGCAAACCACTTAGCCCTGGATATCCTGGGTCTAATCCTAGTAGTTTAGCCAGCAGTTAAGCTGTCTTTCCCTCTTTCTCTCTTAAAATGGCTTAATCACCCAGTCTGGCTTTATGCAATTAAAAAGCTCCCTGCCTGTAATTGACAACTGATGTAACTAAACATTAATTCTTATCCTACAGAATTTATATTTAATCTATAATACTAATATTGCCCATATTCAAATAATACACTAAGCCCATTGATTCTTATGTCTCCAATCCCCTGCCTTTGCAAAATCTACTTGCTGTACCAAAAACCGAAATTAATTCCTATCATACAGTTTCTATATTTCTTCTGTAAGAGAGGAAGAAAATTCAGTCTCTTAATATGTTTTGTCTTGCTTTTTCTTTCAGATGACCTACGAGATGACTGTTTCTGTGAACTACAAAGAGGTCGAAGGACTTAGGCTTGTTGGCTGTTCTGAAGAGAAGTTCTGAGAAAGGATCTAGCAGCAACCTTCAGCTGCCTGGAGGTGAATCACAAAACCTGAGTCAAATGCTTCTTGGTCACAGCCAGAAGGTAAAACAAGAGACAGCAGTCCAAACCTGCAGCTTAAATGTTAGGAAAAAAAAAAATGGAATGCAGAAAAATGAGTTACCCAGGAGGTTGTGCAGGTTTTCAGGAGCTGGTTTGACAAGTCCCAGCTGACTCCATCTAGTGTGGTGACAATCCTGCTTCAAGCAGGAGGCTGTACTACATGAATTCCAAGAGCCCTTCTAAACATTTCTCACACCCTATCAATTCACCGATTCTTGGCAAGCACATGTCAGGGATTCAGAAATAATAAGTATTAACACTAGTTATTTTTGGCTTGTCATTAGTATTTACATCCATACTCTCAGCAGTTTTAAATGCCAAGGCTTCAGTTGCAGTGATATTTTTCAAATAGGAAAGGGGAGGGGGTGTGCTTTGCCAATTTATCATTTCTAATCTGTTCAAAGCTTAAGCCAGAACTCTTCAGTGAGACTTCTTCATAAATAACTGTACAAAATTAAAATAAATTAACATCTATTATTTAGCTTCATTCTTAAAATAGTTAACATATGCCCACAGGGTAAGGGATATATCGAAAAAATAAACCAAAGTTAGAGATAACAGATCTTCACCTCTTTCTGAGGAATCAGAAGATATGGTAGAACTACGATTGGGGCTGACAAATTCCTGATTGCACAAAATTACCAGTAATGGTCCAGAATCTAACAGATGTAAAATATTATTAGAATTATATTCACAACTACAATAGCCGCAGTCAGGTATGATAGAACCTGTAACATGGGCATTTAAGAAGTGCTGCTGTGGATATGGTGCAGGAGTTCTGCGGCTTTGGCTCTTTGCATTTCAGTATTTTATAATCCTGCACACACTGGCCATATCCTAGTTGTGGAGCAGGTGCATTCCCCAGTGAGGCACCCTACTCACCTTATTGGAGGTATACAGTAGAATAAGCCAGGTCACTTATGGCCTGTGTATCTGAGTTTCCTTCCAAATTGCCCCGAGGAACAATCAGGAATGCATCAGGATGCAGATGCAGTGAACATGTGAGCCAAGATGCCTGAGTATGTCAAACATCTGCCCATGCCACAGACACAGCCAAGGGGACTTAAGTCAGCACTGTGATGGGGGAATGGCCTCCCTGGATTGTGCAGAAGTAAATAAATAATCAGCTCTCAGGATCCTCTCCCATCATCTTCAGCAAAACTCCCAGAGAGGAAGTTGTGCAAGGATAATGAAGGAACAGGGGGAAAAGACTCAGAAAACTTAGTTATCCTTCCTTAATTCGATTATGACTATATTGGTGATGGATCTCACCAAAGAGCACAACGCTGACAGAATCTGCTCTATAACAGCAAATAAGAACATACCAAGAAAAGCAGCAAGTTTTGACAAATTCTTGAGATGTCACTGTGATTTGGGAATGTTGTGTACCAGAGGAAAACGACATGTAACTGAGAAAAGAGTCAGCACAGAAAACAGAAGGAAATTAAGAAGCTAAAAGAAACTAAAGGAAAAAAAAAAACCACACAGCACAGACTGTTTTGTGATGTGGTGGCTTTTTTTCTGTGTGTGTATTAATTTTTCTGGCCTTATTATAGCAAAGATTGTGTCTGCACGGACAGGAGTGATTGACAGATGTCTCTCCAGTGTGCACGGTCTGACAAGCAACTTCAGCTTTGCTTTTTATGACATTTGCTAAACTTGAAAAAAATATAAATTACAGGGCAACTTAGAGGAAATAGCAAATTAGTTGGTCTAAAACTGTCCTAATAATCTTTTTGCTTCTGCTTTGAACTGTGGTATAACTTTCAGTCATCACTGAAAACTGCATTTGCCAAGTGAGCCCTTGTTCAGGGTAGAATTACAGTCCAAACAGGACTTGAACAAAGAATTATCAAAAGGTACAGAAGAGTAATATGCTGTCATTTTATATGACCACAAAAATTTTGAATACACATGGGTCCTCAAGTGAAAACTTTCCTGAGTCCTGTCTGGAATGCAAACAAACCCATTTCAGGTGAAAGTACATCAAATTCTCCTGCTCCCACATAAAAAAATGTCTGTCTAGTGAGACTTTGTGCTCTTTGTCTTAAAGACATAATGGAAAAAAAAGTCTTCAAACTACCAAAAATTAGCCTTTATTCTAGAAAGTATAAACATTAATTTTTAAAGAAAGACTATGTATAATCAACAAGAAAGTAGAATAAGATAAACTAACTTTCATGATAGCAAAACAGACTGATTTCAACCTTCTGACTAAATACTTTCCTGTAGCTTCTGGTAAACCTGTTTGTTATCCCAAATATGATTAATAGCCACTGTCATTAGATCCAGAATTTAAAATACTTATTCAGATTTAATTCTGAACACCCTTTGCTTGTAGTTCATGGCTTTTTGAAGCTGAACTACAGAAACTAAAACATGACTTAGATTTGGAAAACTCAGGATCACTCAGAGCTGAATATTGTATCCTCAAGCTCAGGCTAAACACAGAAGGAACAACAAAATACAGGCAAGTAATGTCATTTATTTTAAAAGGACAGACGGGATGACATATGGGTTCAAAATACTGTAAAGACTCCAAGCCTAAAGCTATGAACACACACATAATATGTAGCATATACATACTTTTATGATATATGCACTATTTCTACATATGTACACAAATATATATGGGATAAATACATGGGATTCAGAAAAGCTGTCACACCAGAAAAACTAGGCAGAGAAGCTATTTAATTGGAAATAATATAGCTCAGGAAAACATTTCTATAGAGCTTCAGAGAAGACATTAAATGTTGTGCAGCAGCACACACAAGTTAAATAAAGAAACAGAAGAGAGAAAGCAGAGAATAAAACTATCTCCCATATCTTGTAAATATAAAGCCAATTATGTGGTGGATGAACATACTGTGTCCAGAAGAGCAGTCTGTCATGGGAGAATACAGGGTGTGGGGACAATATGGCTCTACATTCACTGACGCCTCAGGCGTAAAAATACAGAAAACAAGAAACAGACTACAAAAATCTTTGAAATGTTTACAGCTTAATTGATTTTTTCTTTCAGAGGTCCTTGTGATTGAGGAGTGAAACTATAATTAATAAAACCACAGCCATTTAAAGTAAATACAAAATAGATATTAACCACAAAAACAGGCAGTTTCTCGTAAGGCAGTAATACAATGCGATAGTCTCGCCTTTAGCTTAGGCTTTCCTGTATCTTAAAGTTGACCAGTTCAACCAGAAACCAATTCTTATTTTATTCTACACAGTTCACTTTTAACTTTTAAGATGGCATTATTTATGATTCATGCACATGGCTACACAAGTTCTTTGCTAGAACCTGTATGAAGAGATGTTGCAAACACATGACACCCAAGCAGCGATCCCCACCCGAAATCATGCACACTTTTAACCCAGCTGAGGGGGAAAAAAGATAAAATATTAGAATGCAAAGAAGGATTTATGAATTGAATTTATTTTTTATCTGCCAGTAAGCCTAAGTTGAAACATGAATAGCTGATTTAACACTGAAATGGTATTCAAATATTTGACTCCAATCCCCTATTGCTTCTAAATTCACTCAGAAGTCAAGATTATTAATTCTTCCTGACAGAAAATCAAGATTTAATGATCATCTGATAACCCTCAGGAATAACAAAGTAAGCGTAGATGATTATTCGGAAAAAAAAAAAAAGATTTTACATATAGAAGAAAAACATCATGCAGAATATCCATTTAGGCATTTCCTATGGGGCAGTAACTAATTTTTAAGAAAACACAGAGCAAAAAAGTATGTCTTGATATGCACAGTAAAAAGCTTAGAAGCAAAAAGGGGACCTTCATTAATATCTGCAGACCTTTAACCATGTTTAACCTTTATCTTCTACTTGGATAAAACAGACAAACTGAACCCCTAAAGCACACTTTCAAAAGAGCCTGGAATAGAAAAATGTATGGATGAATTTTAGCTCAATGACCTTGTGGCAATAATGCTGCTCACTTTAAGACAACATTGCTCTCAAGATCAGGCTGTCTATTCACCAAGGCACATCAGGCCAAAATTGTTAAAATAATGTGCTTTGCACAATTTTATAGAGAAACTGATTTCAGCTTAGTAAAAATGATATGCTGTAAATGATTTTTAGGTAAATTTTTAGCTTTCAGGTCATGTTTGCAGGGAAGTACCATTAGAACTAAGAGTGGTGTGAAAAATGGGGATGCAGAAACTGTACAGCCTGTGCATTGATTTTTTTTTTTTTTTCTGCCCCAGAGCTCTCTCTGCCAGCAGGAACACTGCAAAAGCAAGTACAAGCCAATGACAATCTATTTATATATAGAATCATACAATATTTCAAGTTGGAAGGGACCCACAAGGATCACCAAATCTGACTCCCTGCTCTTTGCAGGACTACTTAACACTAAACCATCGAACTCAGAGCATTGTCCAGATGCTCCTTGAGCTCTGTCAGGCTTGGGGCTGTGACCACTTCCCTGCAGAGCCCATTCCACCCTCTAGATGAAGAACATTTCCTAATGTGCAATCTGACAGCTCATCGTTTATTTAATGATATTTATACTTCAAAGCAACCAAAACTGTCTCTCTCCAATGTATGTATTGATGCAAAGTTATTATTAACACACACAAAAATCAGCATTTTGTCTAGTACTGAGTAAAAGATCACACCAAAAAAATTGAGAGCCAAAGTAAGCTCCAAATGCAGTTCCAATGCATTCTGGCTATTAAAAAAGAAAAAAAATCCTGGCAAATACTTCTCTGACATCCTGTAGTTGTGAAAACTTGACACAGGATTTAGAGGTTTCTACTAATCTGATCTCTGAAAAAAATTCCTGTTGCCAAATGTATTTGTTTCACCATGACCATTTCAGCAATACACGTCCAATGGAAGAAAGAGGGGTGGGGACATGCCCTGGAACACCAAGTTCTATTTCAGGGAAAGAGACCAAAACAGCTGATTGCCTTTTTTTTTTTTTTTTTTGTCTGCACAGCAATTGACAAAAGATTCTGCAGACCTTCTTTAGATCTGCAGAAATGATGGTGAAGACGAAAGATAAGAACAGCATTTCCTTTCTTACTGCAATTCTAACTCCTTCAGCATTTTTGCCCTGTCATCATGTATTTCACCTAAATGTAGTTTTATTTTTAACAGTACACATCCGCCATTGGTGAAGGGGTTCCATATATTTCTATGGAATTCTTCACACATTTAAATCATACATTTAAACTATGTAATTTTTTGGTCTACATACAATTCTTGATTTGCATACATCACGAGTATTGCGTGGATTGAAGAATACGCACTGAGTTAACAGTGAAAACTTCTTTGAGTTGCCCTCCATGCCAACTTTATATGACTTCTGGGTTCCCTAATTATGCCATTCTTAGCAAAAAAAATAGATTTTAGAGATATTTTCATCATAAAACTTAGAAGGTGCAGTGAAAAGTGCTGAATATTTTCAATGTTATACAAGGAACTTGGGACTTGCAGGAAGTAATTAACTCTCTTTTGCCTTTAAACTCCTTCCTTACTCCATCTTCCCATTTTGCTTTGTCAGTTTGAAAAAGTATTTTGAGATACCATCTTGCTATTAAAGAGAGTGGAAGAAGGAAGCTTTAAAAGCAGCCATAGTAATGATAAACCACACACAGTCACCCAGAACCTGTCCCAAAAGAGAATGGCCAAAATAATTTATTGTTCAATGTGTCAGTGCCTTTTTTTTCTTCACTTAGGGATTACAATAAAAGCAAGAAAAGCAACATAAAAGCTGTTTTAAAAATCCAATTGTTATCTTCTGTTATTCAGGTTTTTTTGGTAGGTTTTTCAATAAATATGAATCTTCACGATTTCATGCACTTGATCTAATCCTAAAGGTTTCCCCTGAATCTTCCTCTTCCTGCCTCCATCCCCAAATGCTCAGAACTGGATGTCATTCCACTGAACACTGAGCAGTGGATTGAAACACAAACAGAATTTGGGTAAGAAATTCTTATGAAAGCTCATATAACAGAATGTCAATCAACACACTCCCAGCAGAAAATGTGTTAGACTGATAATCTGAACAAATTTGCATACTAATCAAGTACCCCTTCAACATTCCTACCAAAAAAGCAGAGATTCACATGTATTTATAATAAAGTTCCCTATTACTGTATCTAGTATGTTAACAATGATTAAGGAGACAAATCCCATGAGACATGTTTTAGACAGAAAGGTGAACTTTTGAAAGGAGTGCAATTTTGCTCAAAAATAATACAAAAATAAGTTTCAGTGCCTGTGTCATAGGACAGCTTCCAGCAAAAACAATCACTTTCCATATCTGCATTTAGCCATGAATTTGCTCTGTCATTTCAGCAGTGAAGTTCTCGATATTTTTCTCTATTAATTTCTCAGTCTCTCCAAAGTATCTTATTTGTTCATGGATCTACAAAATGCAAGGTAATTATTTTACCTGAAAAGCTTTCATCTAGGATACCTGAATTGAAATCCATATTCTATTAACCATTGTCTAGACCAGACCTGAGATGCCAGTTGCACTAAATATGTGAAGTTGAAATAACAAGGAAGTACCTGGGAGGTCTAGGGAGGAATATAAAAACAAAGAGAAGCTCAAACATGCAGTGAACTCGGCCTATAAAATCAACCAAATTTATAACCCTCTGCAGACAGGAAACTTGATTTCAGCAATGCTACTGAAAGGCAACCTGAGTTCCCAGGAAAACAACATCAGTTGTAAGATTTAAGATCATTCTGACATTTTTCATACAGCTTCTTATACCATCAGCGTGAGTGAGGGAAGACAGGTAAAGATATAAAGATGAGAACTGGCAACGCATGCAAAAAAAAAAAATCTAAAAATATATAGGTCAGAGTGAACACGGAGAAAAAAATGAAATAAACACAAAGATTTCTTTAAGAGAATGCAGTAACCTTTGCTACTGAATAGCCACACAGGCATCATTTTGTTATCAATGTGCTCCAAATAACTTGCTTGGGTAACATTTTCCCTTCACAAAGGGTAAATATCTAACAATTATAGAAGGAATTGGAGAAATTTAACCAAATATAGAAACTTAAAAACAACTTAATATTTACTTTAAAAAAAACCAGACATTTTCTTCAAATGTTTTCAAAAAATGCCATTTCCCCCCCCCCCCAACTCTTTCTATATACAAATATCAATCTATATCAATAATGAAAAATATTTTTGGGTGGTAACATATGTCCATCTTCTGTATCTTGAACTTTGAATAAGGCTCAAGTTTAAGGCAACCTTAAGTATTGGATTATGTTGTTTTGCCTGTAAGTTTCTAACAAGTACTTTATTTACTTTTTTTTTTAATGTAAATATATACAGAGTGAAAACTTTAAGTATTAAATCTCAGCTTTTATGCAGAAATTGTTCTGCATAGATTCATGAAATGTCTTAACTCTGGTAAGAGTTTGGACCAGAAACATCAGATGAAAGATGCTCTAAAATTCTTTGCTACCACCTTTCCTGTTTCAGCATATAAATCTTCATGTGCTTTAACTTGAAATTGCTACCAGTTCACGTCAAGAGTACTAGAAAATGAGCAGGAAATAAGTTTTGATATTTATTGTACAATTTGGCAGCTGCTCAGGAGAGCAGTGCTTAATCCACCCCTGTGTATCTCATGGGGCGATGACAGAACAATCTTTTTCCTGCATAAAGCACTAAGAGGACAAGCATTGCCACTTTTCTGGGGAAACAGCCTTCCTTACAGCTCTTCCCAGGACAACCACAGCGCTGCTCCTCAGGAGCTTCACACTTTGCAGGTCCAACACTTACCCCCCTCCCTCCCCCTGCAAGACTTACTGTCTGGAATTTTAAATGGCAAAGTTGTAACACGAAAAATTACAGATGCTGGCATTTGTGGAATTGATGTAATTGCTGTCTTCCATGCAGTAAATAGAAGTGATAATGATAAATGAAGCTAACAATTTGCTGTTATGGTTTTAAATGAAAAACTTGCACAAAATTTCCCTTTAAATTAACGTTCCCTAGAACTTTTTATATCAGACTGGTCAGAAAAATCCAAAGATCTTGAATATTTTAATTAAAACACTTACTCTCATATTTTAACTTCCTAGGAAAGACACCTACTCCAAAGGCAAAGGCTGAGAACAAAGTTTGCAACACATATTTTTCCACATGATGAGAAAAAAGATTGAACTTCTTTTCTACCTCAATAGAGTTAGGTAAAATTCTTCATTTTGAACACCGTCAATGAAAACTATTTGTTTTGAAGACTGTCAATTAAAGCTAACTCATGCAAAGTGTTACCTACAATACTATCCCTAAGTAACTTCACTACAATCTCTTCATTAAATTTAAATTCCTGCCCACACCTTCTCTTCTGTTCCTCTTCCCTTTCCCCTCAGTTGTGCTATGGTGGCTGTTTTGTGTGCTCACAGTTCAGTCAGACCCTCACATCACTCTTTCCTAAATACATCCACTCACACCCATAACACCACCCCAGATGTCAAAGACCAACAGAGCAGGAGCTGCACATTTTAAAAGCCATTCATATTTTATGAGAAGTACTAAATCTATTATTTCTAGAAGATCTATGACCAGACTGCAGATCCCTACACAGTCTTGTCTGCATGTATACATACACAGATCCATATGTGCAAAAATAGGGCTGTGTGTATATAGAAACTTTTTGTTCTGTCAGACATAATCCAATGGGTAAAAAGCTGATTTCAAATACACTTCACTCTTGTTTGTGATTCTGAAGTGGCTTTTTTCTCCTTCAGAATATAGGTATTCCCTTTATGTTTCTTACAGTAAATTATATTTGACATTTAAAAATCAAGTTACCCTAATCTAGAGCTCTGCTACAACAACACTGATAAAGCAATGCATCTTTCCCTAGAACAAACCCAACGTTTTTAAAATTCAAGATAATTTTAGTCACAAGTAATGGAAAAGGCAATTCAGAACTCATTACTTTCTGTGGTTAATTACAGTAGAACAGTTCCAAAAGATGATGATGATCCAATAAAGTAATAATTCTTTTCTGAAACCAGAGTAAATAAAATAATAAAATGCAAATTAATATGAATATTTGAATTAGGTTGAAAACATTAAATGCATACCAATGTGTAACCCAGTTTTCATGCTTAGGCATTATACTTACAATGATATCTTAGTAATTTATAAAACTGAGCCACCTTGACAAGTCTACAAAACTTCCAACAGGCAGTCCTTAGATCCTTAATTCATCATCAGGTTTTATTCAATGATGACTGTGCAATTAGTCCACAACTCTGCTGAAGCTCAGGAGAATGTATTTCCTGACCTCAACACCCACAGGCCACAATGAAGCCAAGACTTTATCTACATTCTACACAAACTCTGCACTTCTTTCTTCAAAAGGAAAATAGAGATCATGTGTTTAACCAAAATACCTCATTTAGAAAGGTAATGAAAATTCTTTTGCAGTGACTGTCTCCAATCTACCTGCAGCTATTTAGCAGCAGAAGAATCTGTGACCTTATTCCTTTTTCATAAAGGGCACTTAAGCTAAATGAACTCCTCGGCCATATTCCTGAAAACCAGAAGTCTTGATTTGACCTAAAAATTTCTGCAGCAGTCCTCAAAGTCTGTATCTTTTCTCTGTGTAGTTTCAGCAGATTGGAAGGTCAGGAGTAGGTACACGGTTGATGCCATTACAGCTTTCTGAATATTTTTGTCTGAAGATCTTTAGAATAATTTAAGTAGTTTTACTACAGATGAGTGGGAAAGAACTGTCACACATGAACCATAGAAGAAACTTGCTGTGCTGAGGTAGGTGGCTAATTTTAAATTCCTGGCATTACACCCAAAGTTAAATTGTTTATTTTGGTAATGCAAGATGTCTTAATCTGGCCTAAAACATGGATTTTCCTAATAATTTTAATTCTCTAGGGAACAGATAATTTTAAACTCATAATATCATCTTCCCAAGGATGCCTGTCCCTGTGGAAGGACTGTCTCTGTGTACACTCTTAATGATTGGGCCATGATAAATTACACCTGACAGTACTCAGCAAGAATGTCACGTATCACAAATATTGGCCAATAATGCTCAGTGCAAAAGGCTGCAAATGTCAGTATAATATCAGAGGTATCACAACACTAAAGCACAGTATCAGAAACATTTGTGGACACTGTCACCACAGCAGGACAAGTGCACAGCAGTGCTTTCAAGATAGGTTTATTAGGACGTCTTTAAATACTTAGCTTTATAAAACATAAATACCATGTTCCTGTCTATTTTCATTTGTACATAACCCAGTGAGGGGATGGGAAAGTCAAGCTGCCCATGGGTTTTGCTCTCCTAAGTCACCTTGACTCTACCACCACATTTCTGCTGGAAGCAGGAGCAGGCTCTGAGCAACACAGCAATCACATCACCAGTGCTGTGTCTCTTTACAGTCAAATTGTTCCTTTTCACTTCTCTTTCTCTCCCAAAAGCCTTAAATACTTCTATTTCAGAGCTGCAGTATGCATTTCATAATGGTCATAACAATGTTTTGCTTTAAAATAATTATTTAAAGAATCAGACTATATTTGAAACTGCATGAAAAAAGTCAACTTAATGCATTTCAGATAACTAATTTGGAGGCTATGCCCTTGTTGCCATTTACAAAATAGGAATTCTATTAGAATAAAATGGTACATATCACAAGACCACTTTAGTTTTATCTTCATGGAAGTCCTCTCCATACTGAACTTTCTCTAAGAGTGTCTAAAATCTATACTAATTAGTTCTTGATTTGGATTATGAATTATGCAACCAGCTGGGAAACTGGACACCACTTTATCAACGAATCCTGCAGACCCAAGAAAAATGTAGTTTCAGACACCTTTCTGTGAAAACAACAAAAAGTCTAAGATTGAGTATTTTTCTTTGGTTGCTATAATAAACTCCACTTTACTACTGATAAGTATCATGTAAGATATTCCTTCTTTACAGATTTACAGTCCAATGCAAATAAAGTGTTCTAAAACACATTATCCAATGACACTGCATACACACTATTTCAGAACGAAACATATGAAAGGATGAAGCTGTATAATGTTATTTTGGGTATTTCTAAACTTTGAAGAAAGATGGAGAGTGACAAATAAAAGCTATCAGAAGACTGAAGTAACTTAAAATTATCCTTTGTTATTTATCAAATCCCTGTCTTAACTATGTTTGTGGCAGATAATGATAATTTAGGGATCAGAGATATGAGCAATTATTATTAATTATTCTCAACAAAGAAGCTTCCGACTTGAACGCATAACAATGTTTTTCGGATACAAATATGTGACTGTAAATACCAGAGAGTTAGCAGTAAGTAAAAATATCTGTGAAGGCTAACAACTCAAAGGGCCAACAGTCCTCTCCTGCCAACATTGATACTTGTACAGGAATTCAAGCAGCAGAATTAAAAGCTGCAGAGCTACACTTGATAGATGTGGAAAAGTGTCTCCAACTGCAAAAACAGAAAGCTCTAAGGTTTATTTGCACCTGAGAAAAACTTATCCGTGGAGTAAACTGGGTTATGACAAGAAAAGTTTCTTCGAGCTATGTTAGCACTAAAAACAAACACACAATACAAAAGTAATTTTCTAATCATCTGTACTAAAAATTATTATTAGTTTCAAGTTATCTAATTTGATTCTTTTTCATTAATTTACTGCTTCTTAGCATTTATTATGTGTATTATTCAGCAAAAAAATTTGACAACAAAGTATCAGAGGATATTAAAAGAGTGAAAACGTTATAGATTGCAACTTCTGACCCTAAAAATATTTAGGGAAAAGGAGAGCTTACCGCTGTGGAAACTCCATTCCACAGACAAATACTGATTCCATTTTGTGAACTCTCATATCCTTTACCTTGTCAATAAAAGAACTGAAAATAAATTGAAATTTATAATGCTCTGCCATCCTTAAACAAGCAGGAGTAACAAATTATTTAAGAAAAGTCAGTAATTAAAGCTGTGTGAAATAGACCCAATTTTCATAACGATAAAAGAATTTTCTTACTTCAGAGGTATCTGTTCTTCCCCATGCTGAAAAAAAATAAATACCTCATTACTTTGATATTCAAGTTTTGTTTACCTGATCACACTCCTCTCAGAACAGTCTCACCTGTTTTAAAGAAACTGGTCACCTGGAAGCTCCTCATAGGAAAACTAAACCTAATCAATGAAAGGGTTGCTATCATCGCCAAAAGCCTT
>NW_020955269.1:235916-237335 GCF_003031625.1 Empidonax traillii
TCTTCCCCATGCTGAAAAAAAATAAATACCTCATTACTTTGATATTCAAGTTTTGTTTACCTGATCACACTCCTCTCAGAACAGTCTCACCTGTTTTAAAGAAACTGGTCACCTGGAAGCTCCTCATAGGAAAACTAAACCTAATCAATGAAAGGGTTGCTATCATCGCCAAAAGCCTTTCTTTAGAAATTTGCTGTAGAGTTTGGAGCATGGGGTATGATTCAGCAGCCCCAGTAAAGATCTGAATGGGTAATACAGCAAACTGGAAAAGAAGTAGTAAATTTGGAAGGCAATCTGGGTAAACTAGCCACCTTATGTTTAAAAATTATTTAGAAAAATAATGATAAACTTACTGCAATGTGAGAAAACAGCTCGCCAGTAATCACAGATTATTTGTGGCAGAGTATTCTATAAATTACATAGAAACAAGTTATATTTTTACTTTGGTATTGGCTACTGCTTCAGGAAAAAAATGACGTAATAAGGAATGAAAATGGTACAGTTAAGGTAAAGAACCTTAACAAGGACAAAGTATACATACGGAACATTTCTGTTTAATAAATTTTACAGGAAAGAAAAAAGTAGCAGAAAGACACATTTATATAGAAAATGAGGGATATAGGCAAATTGCAGTAATATTTAAAGACATAATGACAAATATTTTGTAATTTAAACATTTTCTTCAAAGCATGATGAGAATCGGAGATAAACGGTGAAGTGACACTGAATCTAAAGGCCCCATGAATTATCATAAGCCTTTTAAAGTAAGTTTATAAATTGGAACTACATATTAGCTTTCTCACACAAATTATTCAACATTTTGGGTTATTTCTCCATGCATAGTCAGTTTTGAAGTACTGTCTGCTTTGAGCTAATAACAAATTTTATAGCTTCATGAAATATTTGTGCCAGCACAGGTTCTTTTATCCATGTATGTGTGTCTATGTAGAATCAAGCAGAGACTTATATATGTATACCATGCATAAGTTTTACCCTTAAGACCTGCACATTCCCCTTATACAGCATCAATAAGTGAATGACAAAAAAGGTATGGTAGTTTTTGAATGATAAAACGTTTTGACATTTACTTTACAAGTGTTTTACCTCTCACATCTCTATTTTGCACCACAGACAGGCTGTCTTAAATATAACAGTCCTGCTCATGGAGCATTTTACTCAGAGATTTGTCTGCTACATTCAAATATTGTCTGAGCTACTCTTATGTGTAACTGGACATGAAACATTTCTTTAAAATTCCTGCTGAAAATTGTTAGAATCGGGGCAAGGGCACACTGACAAACATCACAATGATCATAGTCACTCTCTATGATTCTGAGGCAGATGCTACAAAAGAAAAGGCATCCAAAAAATCCTAAATAGTGAAACTAAACTATAATAGAGAAACAACATGACATGCTC